>NW_024096986.1:0-145000 GCF_016545835.1 Crotalus tigris
GCTGCTTTGCAAAGAGGGGGAGGGGGGTCTGCGGTGGGGTCCCCAGATGGGGAGGGCAGGGAATTGGGTCTGGGGTCTTCTCCCCCAAAGAAAGAGGGGGGGCATCTCAGGAGCCACTGCCCGCCGCTAGCCTCCCTCCGAGAGGCTGCTTTGCAAAGTGGGGGAGGGGTCTGCGGTGGGGTCCCCAGATGGGGAGGGCAGGGAATTGGGTCTGGGGTCTTCTCCCCCAAAGAAAGAGGGGGGGCGTCCCGAGAGCCACTGCCCGCCGCTAGCCTCCCTCGGGGAGGCTGCTTTGCAAAGAGGGGGAGGGGGGTCTGCGGTGGGGTCCCCAGATGGGGAGGGCAGGGAATTGGGTCTGGGGTCTTCTCCCCCAAAGAAAGAGGGGGGGCGTCCCGAGAGGCACTGCCCGCCGCTAGCCTCCCTCCGAGAGGCTGCTTTGCAAAGAGGGGGAGGGGGGTCTGCGGTGGGGTCCCCAGATGGGGAGGGCAGGGAATTGGGTCTGGGGTCTTCTCCCCCAAAGAAAGAGGGGGGGCATCTCAGGAGCCACTGCCCGACGCTAGGCTCCCTCCGGGAGGCTGCTTTGCAAAGAGGGGGAGGGGGGTCTGCGGTGGGGTCCCCAGATGGGGAGGGCAGGGAATTGGGTCTGGGGTCTTCTCCCCCAAAGAAAGAGGGGGGGCGTCCCGAGAGGCACTGCCCGCCGCTAGCCTCCCTGCGGAGGCTGCTTTGCAAAGAGGGGGAGGGGGTCTGCGGTGGGGTCCCCGGATGGGGAGGGCAGGGAATTGGGTCTGGGGTCTTCTCCCCCAAAGAAAGAGGGGGGGCGTCCCGAGAGCCACTGCCCGCCGCTAGCCTCCCTCCGAGAGGCTGCTTTGCAAAGAGGGGGAGGGGGGTCTGCGGTGGGGTCCCCAGATGGGGAGGGCAGGGAATTGGGTCTGGGGTCTTCTCCCCCAAAGAAAGAGGGGGGGCGTCCCGAGAGGCACTGCCCGCCGCTAGCCTCCCTCCGAGAGGCTGCTTTGCAAAGTGGGGGAGGGGTCTGCGGTGGGGTCCCCAGATGGGGAGGGCAGGGAATTGGGTCTGGGGTCTTCTCCCCCAAAGAAAGAGGGGGGGCGTCCCGAGAGCCACTGCCCGCCACTAGCCTCCCTCTGGGAGGCTGCTTTGCAAAGAGGGGGAGGGGGGTCTGCGGTGGGGTCCCCAGATGGGGAGGGCAGGGAATTGGGTCTGGGGTCTTCTCCCCCAAAGAAAGAGGGGGGGCATCTCAGGAGCCACTGCCCGCCGCTAGGCTCCCTCCGGGAGGCTGCTTTGCAAAGAGGGGGAGGGGGTCTGCGGTGGAGTCCCTGGATGGGGAGGGCAGGGAATTGGGTCTGGGGTCTTCTCCCCCAAAGAAAGAGGGGGGGCATCTCAGAAGCCACTGCCCGCCGCTAGGCTCCCTCCGGGAGGCTGCTTTGCAAAGAGGGGGAGGGGGGTCTGCGGTGGAGTCCCCAGATGGGGAGGGCAGGGAATTGGGTCTGGGGTCTTCCCCTGAAGACAGGGTGGGGGACGTCCCCGGAGCCACTGCCCACTGCTAGGCTCCCTCCGGGAGGCTGCTTTGCAAAGTGGGGGTCTGCGGTGGCTTCTCCACATGGGGAGGGCAGGGAATTGGGTCTGGGGTCTTCTCCCCCAAAGAGAAGGTGGGGGCGTGCTGGGAGCCTCTGCCGGCTGCTGGGCTCTATCTGGGCTTCTTTGCAAAGAGGGGGGGCTGCGGTGGGGTCTCCAGATAGGGAGGGCAGAGAATTGGGTCTGGGGTCTTCTCTCTTGAAGAGAGAGAGGAGAGGAAAGAGAGAGAGAGAGAGAGAGAGAGAGGAAAGAGAGAGAGGAAAGAGAGAGAAAGAGAGGGAGAGAGAGAAGGAGAGGAAAGAGAGAAAGGGAGATAAGAGAAAAGGAGGAAAGAGAGAAAGAGAGAGAGATAAGAGGAAAGAGAGAGAGGAAAGAGGGAAAGAGAGAGGGAGAGAGAGAAGGAGACAAAAGAGAGAGGAGAGGAAAGAGAGAAAGAGGAAAGAGGGGAGAGAGAGAGGAAAGAGAGAGAGGGAGAGAGAAAAAAGGAAAGAGAGAGAGAAGGAGAGGAAAGAGAGAAAGAAAGAGGGGAGAGAGAGAGGAAAAAGAAAGAGATAGAGGGGGAGAGAAGGAGAGGAAAGAGACAGAGGGAGAGAGAGAGAGGAAAGAAAGAGAGAAGGAGAGAGAGAAAAGGAAAGAGAGAAGGAAAAAGAAAGAGAGGAAAGAGAGAAGGAGAGAGAGAGGAAAGAGAGAAGAGGAAAGAGAGAGAAAGAGAGGGAGAGAGAGAAGGAGAGGAAAGAGAAGGAGAGGAAAGCGAGAGAAATGGAGAGAGAGGAGAGAGAAGGAAGAAAGAGAGAAAGTGGGAGAGAGAGAAGGAGAAGAAAGAGAGAGAGAAGGAGAGGAAAGAGAGAAAGAGGGGAGAGAGAGAGGAAAGAGAGAGAGGGAGAGAGAGAAAACGAAAGAGAGAAAGAGAGAGGAAAGAGGGGAGAGAGAGGAAAGAGAAAGAGATAGAGGGGGAGAGAGAAGGAGAGGAAAGAGACAGAGGGAGAGAGAGAGAGGAAAGAGAGAGAGAGAAGGAGAGGAAAGAGAAAGAGAGGAAAGAGGGGAGAGAGAGAGAGGAAAGAGAAAGAGAGAGAGAGAGAGAAGGAGAGAGAGAAAAGGAAAGAGAGAGAGAAGGAAAAAGAAAGAGAGGAAAGAGTGGAGAGAGAGAGAGGAAAGAGAAAGAGAGAGATAGGGGGGAGAGAGAGAGAAGGAGAGGAAAGAGGAGAGTGAGAGAGAGAGAATAACAGTTTTGGGTTCTGCTTTCTCCCCCCCCCCCCTTTGCAGGTATTTTGCATTGCTGGCAGATCTGAACTCGCCTCC
The DNA here is from genome assembly GCF_016545835.1 of Crotalus tigris. Lineage (NCBI taxonomy): Eukaryota > Metazoa > Chordata > Lepidosauria > Squamata > Viperidae > Crotalus > Crotalus tigris. The sequence continues at coordinate 2,890 of NW_024096986.1, forward strand.
TGAAAGAGATGGACGCCGAGAGAGGTAAAAATCCCAGAGTTCTCCTGGGTCTTTCCTGGGAAACCCAGGAGAAGGGGAGAAGGGCGAGGGAGGGGAGAGGAGAAGAGAGGAGAGGGAGGGAGGGAGGGAGGAAGGAAGGAAGGAAGGAAGGAAGGAAGGAAGGAAGGAAGGAAGGAAGGAAGGAAGGAAGGAAGGAAGGGGGAGGCATGCATGCATGCATGCAGGAAGGAAGGAGAAGGGATGGAAGGAAGGGGGAGGAAGGAGAAAGGAGAAAAGGAAGGAAGGGAGGAGAAAGAAAGAATCGATCATCAGCACTCGAGGGCTAGAGTGGATGTCACTATTTCTCTAATGTTGCCTTCCAACCTCGCAGGGGAGGACGCCGACTTCCGGCTGATCCTGGTCGGAAAGTCCGGAGGCGGGAAGAGCGCCACGGGCAACACCATCCTCGGCCAGAGGGCCTTCGACTCCATCTTGGCTGCAAGGAACACCACCCTGAGGTGCCAAAAGGGCCAAGGAACTTGGCAGGGCATGAAGATCTCCGTGGTCGACACGCCCGGCATTTTCGATTCGGACAACTACACGGAGATTGTGCGACGCGAGATCATGGCTTGCGTTCAGCTCTCCTGGCCCGGCCCCCACGCCCTGATCTTGGTGACCCAGGTGGGGCGCTTCTCTGCCGAGGACGCCGCCGCCGCCATGTATGTCCGGGATATCTTTGGGCCCGAGTCCGCCAGGCACACGATCGTCCTCTTCACCTGCCTGGAGGATCTGGGCGGGGATCCCCTGGAGGAGTACGTCCAAAAGTCCGACAATCGGAATTTGCAGGATCTGATCTGGCAGTGCCGGAACCGCTACTGCGGCTTCAACAACACGGCCGCCGGAGCCGAGCGGGAGAGGCAGGTCTCGGAGCTGATGGAGACGGTGCAGAGAGTCGTTTTTGAAAACGGGGGGAGATCCTACGTCAACCAGCTGTACTTGGAGCCCCACCTGCGTGACGAGCATGTCAAGCGGTTCGTCGAGCAGAACCGAAACGCCCGCCAAAGGTTCAGCCACCCGATCTTCCTTCCGCTCTGGTTGGCCTTTTGCATTTTCAAGAGGTTGTTTTCCCGCGTCAGGAAAGCGTTTGTCGTTGTGTACCGCTACTTATTCTCTTAAGGTTCGAATTACGGCTTCACGTTGCCTCCTGGTCACAAAACGATGTAGCAGCTCGTCCGCGACTTACGACCGCAAGAGAGCCCCAAATTTCTGTCCCTAATGTGTTCAGTGAGTTTTTTTGACCCCCTTGATGACCGGCCTTACCCCGGTTCTTAAGCGAGTCACTGCAATTGATAAATTAGTCCCTTGGTCGTCAAGGGAATCTCGCTTCCCCGTTGACTTTGCTTGTTCGCAAAAAGGGGAATCGCGGGACCTCCGGGACGCTGCAATCGTCGTAAATACGAGTCAGTTGCCAAACGTCTGAATTTTGATCACGCGACCCCGGGACGCTGCGACCGTCCTAAATACGAGTCGGTTGCCAAGTGTCCGAATTTTGATCATGCGACCCCGGGACGCTGCGACCGTCCTACATACAAGTCGGTCGCCAAGTGTCCGAATTTTGATCACGTGACTCCGGGGATGGTGCGGCGGTCATAAAAGTGTAGAAACTGGTCGTCAGTCACTTTTTTTCAGTGCCGCTGTAACTCTGCACGGTCCCTAAGCAAACTGTTGTAAGTTGAGGACTATCCTGTAATTTTTGTTCCCCTTTGTTCGAGAAGTATACAATCCAAGATGCGCGGGAACGTCTTTTCTTGTTCTGTGTCCGCTTCTCTCTTTTCCTTGGCCGGCCGAAACGGGGCTGGGGGTGTCCGCCGGGGGTCTTCCCAACCTTTCCTGGACTCAGTGAGAGAAGCGGATGCTCATTTTTGAAGATTTCCCTCTGTCTTCCCCAAGGATAGCAGAATCGTGTCCTTCTCCATGCCGCCGTAGGCCTTGCCCTCATCCCAAGTATGGCGGTAGCAAAGGAGCCTTTTCCCGCTTAATCCGACAGTATCCCAGATGGGTGAAATCAGTTCTACACGTAGTCCTCAACTTAACAACACTTTCAGTGGCCGTTCAAAGTTACAATGGCACGCAAAAAAAGTGACTGACGATCGGTTTTCCCGTGACCTTTGCAACATACCCCATGATCACATAGTCTACATTCGGATGCTTGAGAACTGACTCGTATTTATGACGGTTGCGGTGTCCTGGGATCGTGTGATCCTCTTTAGCGACCTTCCGACACGTCAAGTCAAAGGACCAGGTGGATGTGAGACGGGATAAGACGAGACAAACTAAGAGGAAGTCTCGTGGAATTGCGCAGCAGTTGTCCAGAAGAAATTGGAGACACTTAACATAACCCGGTTGAGTTTTCCGTATTATAAATGTATTTCCCGCTCTAATTTAGAGAGGTATTATAAATGTATTTCCGTATTATAAATGTATTTCCCGCTCTAATTTAGAGAGGTCTTTTGTCGTCATCCCGGGAGAAACGATCCAGGCTAGTCAGGAAGGTAGGCGCATCGTGAGGTAAAATCAAACAGCATACAGAACACAGAGAAGAAAAAGGCGGGAAAAAAGGGAAACACCCCCTTTACACTTGGGGCCACCAATCACGGCATAGATGACCTCAGGCACGAAGAGATGACAGGAACGTCGTGAGGTAAATTCAAGTCAAAAGAGCCTTTTCCTTCATTTGGAGAGAGGAGTTGCTCGGACATTAGCCCTGAATTGTATCTGAAGACGGAGGAGAGGGAAGAAAGGAGAGCGAAAAGAGTAAAGGAGGGGAGAAGGAAGTAGGAAGGTTGGAGGAGAAGAGGAGAAGTGGGGAGAAAGGGGAGGAGAGTGGCGAAGGGAAGAGAGGAGGAGAGGAAGAAGGGGGAAGTAGGGAAGAGAAGAAAGGGAGAAAGGGAAGAGAGGAGGAGAGGAAGAAGAGGGAAGTAGAGAAGAGAAGAAAGGGAGAAAGAAGGGAAGAGAGGAGAGGAAGAAGGGGGAAGTAGGGAAGAGAAGAAAGGAAGAAGGGAAGAGGAGGAGAGGAAGAAGAGAGAAGTAGGGAAGAGAAGAAAGGAAGAAGGGAAGAGAGGAGGAGAGGAAGAAGAGAAGTAGGGAAGAGAAGAAAGGAAGAAGGGAAGAGAGGAGGAGAGGAAGAAGAGAGAAGTAGGGAAGAGAAGAAGGAGAAAGAAGGGAGAGAAGGAGGAGTGTGGATCCAGCGAGAGGGGAAAGGGGCGAGCCACACCTCGGAGGTCATCTAGTCCAACCCCTGGTCGAGCAAGAGACTCTTCACAGAATCACAGAGTTGGAAGGGACCTCGGAGGTCATCTAGTCCAACCCCCAGCTCGAGCAGATCATTCAGAGAATCACAGAGTTGGAAGGGACCTCGGAGGCCATCTAGTCCAACCCCTGGTCGAGCAAGAGACTCTTCACAGAATCACAGAGTTGGAAGGGACCTCGGAGGTCATCTAGTCCAACCCCCAGCTCAAGCAGATTCATAGAATCATAGAGTAGAAGGGACCTCGGAGGTCACCTAGTCCAACCCCCAGCTCGAGCAGATCATTCAGAGAATCACAGAGTTGGAAGGGACCTCGGAGGTCATCTAGTCCAACCCCCAGCTCGAGCAGATCATTCAGAGAATCACAGAGTTGGAAGGGACCTCGGAGGCCATCTAGTCCAACCCCTGGTCGAGCAAGAGACTCTTCACAGAATCACAGAGTTGGAAGGGACCTCGGAGGTCATCTAGTCCAACCCCCAGCTCAAGCAGATTCATAGAATCATAGAGTAGAAGGGACCTCGGAGGTCATCTAGTCCAACCCCTGGTCGAGCAAGAGACTCTTCACAGAATCACAGAGTTGGAAGGGACCTCGGAGGTCATCTAGTCCAACCCCCAGCTCAAGCAGTTTCATAGAATCATAGAGTAGAAGGGACCTCGGAGGTCACCTAGTCCAACCCCTGCTAGAGCAGGAGATCCTTCACAGAATCACAGAGTCGGAAGGGACCTCGGAGGTCATCTAGTCCAACCCCCAGCTCGAGCAGACTCATAGAATCCCATAGAGCCACACCATAAATCTCATAGAGCCACCCCAAAAGTCGCGTGTATGTATTTGTTTCCTTTGATTCAAAGTATCTTATATATATGAATGTCAAAAGAACGTATGTTAACTTCGGATAAATCCCTCCGTATATGTAAGGGGGAGAGTTTGGGAAAATAAAAAATTATTTAAAAAAATAAATGAGCGTTTTCCTTCTGAATCCGACAGCATCCCAGATGGGGGAACTCCGTTTGACAGCTAGTCCTCCCCTTCCCAACCCTTTGAAGCGGCCATTCGGCGTTTACAACGGCACGCAAGAAAAGTGACTTAACGACCACTTTTCACATCGCAGCGTGCCCGTCATCACGTAGTCTACCTTCAGATGCTGGAGCGGGAGACCCTTACAGACTCAGAGAATCCCCCGAGTCGGGAGGGACCTCGGAGGCCATCTAGTCCAACCCCTGCTCGAGCAGGAGATCGAGTGGGAAGGGACCTCAGAGGCCATCTAGTCCAACCCCTGGTCGAGCAAGAGACTCTTCACAGCATCACAGAGTCGGAAGGGACCTCGGAGGTCATCTAGTCCAACCCCAAGCTCGAGCAGACTCATAGAATCCCCCCGAGTCGGGAGGGACCTCGGAGGTCATCTAGTCCAACCCCCAGCTCGAACAGACTCATAGAATCACAGAGTCGGAAGGGACCTCGGAGGTCATCTAGTCCAACCCCTGGTCGAGCAGGAGATCCTTCACAGAATCTCAGAGTCGGAAGGGACCTCAGAGGTCTTCTAGACCAGGGGTAGGCAACTTTGGCTCTTTTATGACTTGTGGACTTCAACTCCCAGAATTCCTGAGCCAGCCATGCTGGCTCAGGAATTCTGGGAGTTGAAGTCCACGAGTCATAAAAGAGCCAAGGTTGCCTACCTCTGTTCTAGACCAACCCCCTGCTGGACCCTTACAGACTCAGAGAATACCAGAGTCGGGAGAGACCTCGGAGGTCATCTAGTCCAACCCCCTGCTCGAGCAGGAGACCCTGACAGACTCCTAGAATCACAGAGTCGGGAGGGACCTCGGAGGTCATCCAGTCCAACCCCCTGCTCAGGCAGGAAGCCCTCTGCCGTGTCAGACCAATCGCTCCTTAAAACAACTTTACAGAGTCGGAGCCACTTCCAGAGGCCAGCAGTTCCGCCGGTTTCAATCGTTCTCCCTGTCAGGCGATTGCTAACTGAGACGTAGCTGACTCCGCCGCGCCCATTCTTTGCAGAAGATCTGCACACCGATATTCAGACTTCCGAACGGAAAGAGCAAACAAAGAAGGCCGCGGGTGGTTCTAGAAGCTTCTTTCGGCAGGAAGGAAGTCCCAGAAGCCAGGAGAACGAGCTCAATAAATAAAGAAAAAGGGGAGGAGAGGGAAGGTGAGGCTGGGCTGGCCGGTGGTTTTTCGGAGAGCAACTGCAGCCTTCCCCACCCACTTCCTCTCCTGACTTCCAAAGGCCTCCATTTTGCGAACCTCAGCACAGGCAGGCCTCCCCTGAGGACCAAAATGGAGGCCGGATGTTTGTTTTTTTTCAGGGCCCCTGTGAACTTCCGTCCCTTCCAGCTATGTAATTCTCTAAGGGTCTCCTGCCGGAGCAGGGGGCTGGACTGGATGACCTCCCAAGATCCCTTCCAGCTCTGTTCTTCTGTGATTGTGTCAGGGTCTCCTGTTCGAGCGGGGGTGGGGGTGGAAGGGTTGGCCTAGATGACCTCCAAGGTGCCTTCTAACTCTGTGGTTCTGAAAAGGTCTCTTGCTTGAGCGGCGGGCTGGACTAGATGACCTCCGAGGTCCCTTCCAGTTCTGTTGTTCTGTGATTCTGTAAGGGTTTCCTGCTTCAGCAGGGGCTTGGACTAGATGACCTCCGGGGTCCCTTCCAACTCTGGGATTCTGTAAGGGTTTCCTGCTTCAGCAGAGGGCTGGACTAGATGACCTCCGGGATCCCTTCCAGCTGTGCCATTCTATGATCGTGCAAGGGTCTCCTGCTTGAGCAGGGGGGCTGGACTAGACGGCCTCCGAGCTCCCTCCCAGCTATGTAATTCTCTAAGGGTCTCCTGCTGGAGCAGGGGGCTGGACTGGATGACCTCTAAGATCCCTTCCAGCTCTGTTCCGATGGAAAGGCTGCTGGGAGGAGGCGAGGGAGGGGGGAGGCGACCAAGCCCGAAGCGGCCCTTGTGCGATTAATAAAGTTGGAGAAAAAATAGCCTGTTTACTGGGGCTGGGTGGGGGGGGCGGGAGGGGGCGGGGGGGTCGTTCTGGGTCTTTTTTTTTTCCTTTCGATCACGTGATTTCCAGGCAGCGCCGCCGCCGGGAGACTTTCGCTTTCCTCCGCTATTCAGAGGCGGCTTCTTTCCCGGGAGGGGAGGGGGAGGGGAGGGGCGCTCTGGGGAGCTGGAGCCGGAGGGTTCGACTAGATGACCTCTAAGATGCCTTCCAACTGTCATTTTGCCAGTCTCTAAGAGTCGCCTGCTCTAGCGGGGGTGATGGTGGTGGACTAAATGACCTCCGAGGTGCTTCCTACTCTCTTATCTTGTAAGGGTCTGCTGCTTCCGCCGGGGGCTGGACTAGATGACCTCCAAGATCCCTCCCAACTCTGTCCTTCGATGGTTCTGTCAGGGTCTCCTGCTCGAGTAGCGGGGCTGGACTGGATGACCTCCGACGTCCCTTCCTACTCGCTTATTTTCTAAGGGTCTCCCTGCTTGAGCAAACGGTTGGACTAGATGACCTCCGAGGTCCCTTCCCACTCCATTATTCGATGACTCTGTACGGGTCTCCTGCTCAAGCAGGGGGCTCGACGAGAAGAGCTCTAAGAGACCTTCCAACTGTCGTTTTGCCGTTCTGCAACGGTGTCCTGCTCTAGCAGGGGGGGTGGACTAGATGACCTCCGAGCTGCCCTCCTACTCTCTTATGTCGTGAGGGTCTCCTGCTGGAGCCGGGGGTTGGACCAGATGACCTCCAAGGTCCCTTCCAGCTATGTAATTCTCTAAGAGACCTTCCAACTGTTATTTTGCCGTTCTGTAACGGTGTCCTGCTCTAGCAGAGGGGTGGACTAGATGACCTCCAAGTGCCCTCCTGCTCTCTTATTTCCGTGGAGCCGGGGGTTGGACCAGATGACCTCCAAGGTCCCTTCCAGCTATGTAATTCTCTAAGAGACCTTCCAACTGTTATTTTGCCGTTCGGTAACGGTGTCCTGCTCTAGCAGGGGGGATGGACTAGATGACCTCCAGGTGGCCTCCTACTCTCTTATTTCCGTGGAGCCGGGGGTTGGACTAGGTGACCTCCAAGGTCCCTTCCAGCTGTGTAATTCTCTAAGAGACCTTCCAACTATTATTTTGCCGTTCTGTAACGGTGTCCTGCTCTAGCAGGGGGGGGGGGTGGACTAGATGACCTCCGAGGTGCCCTCCTACTCTCTTATGCCGTGAGGGTCTCCTGCTGGAGCCGGGGGTTGGACCAGATGACCTCCAAGGTCCCTTCCAGCTGTGTAATTCTCTGAGGGTCTCCTGCTCGAGCCGGGGGTTGGGCTGGATGACCTCCAAGGTCCCTTCCAGCTCTGTTCCGATGGAAAGGCTGCTGGGAGGAGGCGGGGGGGGAAGGGGAGAAGGGGGGAGGGAGGCGACCCAGCCCGAAGCGGCCCTTGTGCTGTTAATAAACTTGGAGAAAAAAATAGCCTGTTTACTGGGGCGAAGTTTGGGGGGGGCGGGAGGGGGGGTCGTTCTGGGTCTCATTTTCCTTTCGATCACGTGATTTCCAGGCAGCGCCGCCGCCGGGAGACTTTCGCTTTCCTCCGCTATTCAGAGGCGCCCCCTTTCCCGGGAGGGGAGGGGGAGGGGGAGGGAGGGGAGGGGAGGGGGCGGGCCTCCAGTTAAGTGGGGAAGGGTCGCCGCTGGGGCGGCCCAAAGGCAAGGGAGAGTCTGGGCAGGGTGGGGGGGGGGCTCTGGGCAGATCTAGCCCAGGCTTTCAACAAGAGTCTGGGAGACCGTTTGTCCGGGATAGCCATAGGGTCTCCTCTCTTGAGCAGGGGGTTGGACTAGATGACCTCCGGGGGTCTCTTCCAGCTCTGTTCTTCTAGGATTCTGTCAGGGGTCTCCTGCTGGAGCAGGGGGGGCTGGACTAGATGACCCCCGAAGTCCCTTCCGACTCTTGTTATTCTAGGATCCGGTCAGGATCTCCTGCTGGAGCAGGGGGGCTGGACTAGATGACCTCCGAGGTCCCTTCTATAACTCTGTCACTCTATGATTCTGAAAGGGTCTCCTGCTTGAGCAGGGGGTTGGCCTAGATGACCTCCAAGGTCCCTTCTAACACTGTGATTCTGAAAAGGTCTCTTGCTTGAGCAGCGGGCTGGACTAGATGACCTCCAAGGTCCCTTCCAGCGCTGTTGTTCTGTGATTGTGTAATGTGCTTCTGCTTGAGCAGGGGGGCTGGACTAGATGACCTCCGAGGTCCCTTCTATAACTCTGTCACTCTATGATTCTGAAAGGGTCTCCTGCTTGAGCAGGGGGTTGGACTAGATGACCTCCGGGGTCCCTTCCAGCTCTGTCATTCTATGATTGTGTAAGGGTCTCCTGCGCTTCCCGGCAATCACGTGATTGAAGACAAGTCACCCCATACACACACACACACACACACACACACACACACACTTCACGGGAAATGATTTGTCCAGGGCCCGTTCCTCCCCTAATCTATCAAATGCAGACGGACAGCTGTCTCTGCTGCCCCCCCCCTCTTTCCTGCTTTGCAGAATGCCCCCTCCCCTCCCAAGCAGTTAAAAAAAAAAGAATGCAGCAGTCTATCTATCTGCTCTCGTTTATCCTATCTGTCTGTCTATCTATCTATCTATCTATCTTTCTATCTATCTATCTTTCTATCTATCTATCTATCTATCTATCTATCTTTCTATCTATCATCTTTCTATCTATCTATCATCTATCATCTATCTTATCTATCTATCTATCTATCATCTAATCTATCTATCTATCTATCATCTATCATCTATCATCTATCTTATCTATCTATTTTCTATCTATCTATCATCTCTTATCTATCTATCTTTCTATCTATCTATCTCTATCTATCATCTATCTTATCTATCTTTCTATCTATCTATCTATCATCTATCTTATCTATCTATCTATCTATCTATCAATTATCTATCTACCTATCTATCAATCATCTACCATCTATCTATCTATCTATCATCTACCATATCTATCTATCTATCTATCTATCTATCTATCTATCTATCTATCTATCTATCTATCTCATCTACTCTATCTATCTATCTATCTATCTATCTATCTATCATCTACCTTTATCTATCTATCTATCTCATCTACCTTATCTATCTATCTATCTATCTATCTATCTATCTTTCTATCTATCTATCATCTATCATCTATCTTATCTATCTATCTATCATCTACCTTATCTATCTATCTATCTATCTATCTATCTATCTATCAATTATCTATCTACCTATCTATCAATCATCTATCTTATCTATCCATCTATTTTCTATCTATCTATCTATCATCTATCTATCTATCTATCTATCTATCTATCATCTAACTTATCTATCTATCATCTACTATCTATCTATCTATCTATCTCATCTACTCTATCTATCTATCTATCATCTACCTTTATCTATCTATCTATCTATCTATCTATCTATCTATCTATCTATCTATCTATCTATCTATCTATCTCATCTACCTTATCTATCTATCTATCTATCTATCTATCTATCTATCTATCTATCTATCTATCATCTACCTTTATCTATCTATCTATCTATCTATCTATCTATCTATCTATCTATCTACCTATCTATATCTACCTTATCTATCTATCATCTACATCTATCTATCTATCTACCTATCTATATCTACCTTATCTATCTATCTATCTATCTATCTATCTATCTATCTATCTATCTCTATCTATCTATCTATCTATCTATCATCTACATCTATCTATCTATCTATCTATCTATCTATCTATATCTATCTATCTATCTATCTATCTATCTATCTATCATCTACCTTTATCTATCTATCTATCTATCTATCTATCTATCTATCTATCTATCTATCTATCTATCTAATCATTGTCTAGCTCTCTATTATCTCTTTTTTGTATATGTATCATTTTTCTCTGTGTCATTCTCTCTAGCTGCCCATCTCTCTCTCTCTTTCTCTCTCTCTCTCTCTCTCTCTCTCTCTCTCTCTTCCCCCCTCCCCCCCCCCCCCCGCCTCTCCAGGTTAATTCCAGGTTGCTTCTCTCCTTGTTCAGTTCCCATCTGTTGCTTCTTGTCCTGCCTTCCGGGGCTTTGGAGAACAGGTAGACCCTCCTCCCTCTTTCTTGGGGCAGCCCCCCCAATACTGGAATAACTGCTCTCCTGTCCCCCCTAATTCTTCTTTTCTTTAGACCGGCCAAACCCCAAGTCCCGCAGCCGTTCTCCATATGTTTTCGTCTCCGGGCCTCGGATCCTCTTCGTTGCTCTTCTCTGATTTTTTTTTTTCCCAAATTCTCCACCTCTTTTTTGTGATGTGGGGACCAAAATTGGCCACCCGGGATTCCAGGCGTGGCCTTACTAAGGCTTTACAAAGCGGTACGAAGACTTCGCCTGATCTTGATTCTAGGCCTCAGTTTACACAATCCGGGGTTGTGTTGGCTTTTGGGGGGCGGCCGTCACACACGGCTGGCTCTGGGTCCGGGGATCGCCCACTAGGACTCCGAGGTCCATCTCCCAGTTGCTGTTTTTGAGCCCAATCGGTAGTAATAATAATGATGATGATGATGATGATGATGATGTTGGAAGGGACCTTGGAGGTCATCTTGTAGTGGAAAAACCACGATACTTACATCAGAAGACAAGACCACGAAGGGTTGGAGTAAACAGGTTTGATCTGCGCAAAGGTTCTGAGTAGTCATACGACAAATTCTGAACTCTTGAGTTACTCCCAGGGCGTTATTCTTATACAGCTGCCCACTCACACTTTACACTCTGGATGACCCTTATCTACTCTTGACACACTAAAACGGAGAAGTTCATATCTTGAGACCACACGCTAGAAAAAGGAGAAGATCACACAAACAACTATCTTACCACGCCGCCCTCCACGGGTAATCTCTTACACCATCTGTGACTTTCAGTTCGCACTTCTTGTAAAATGTTTTCTTCGTGGGAGCAGCGCACGGGTTATTCCGCTTAGCCAGCTCCTAATATTAGCTAAAGCTTAATATTAGTTAAAGCTTACGTCGCATCACTGCTGTTCATTGAAATATATTTCTTATGATACTTCCCATCTACCTCAAGTCTAGTCCAACCCTCTGTTCAGGCAGGAAGCCTCAGACCATTTCAGACAAAGGGCTGTCCAGTCTCTTCATAATAATAATAATAATAATAATAATAATAATAATAATAATAATAATAAACATCCACATCTGCCTATCCCAGGTCCTGGGTAAGGACTCGATAGGTAGACAAAATGCCAAATCCAGTCTGAACATCTGGCTGACTGTGCGATGATCGATAATAATAATGTGGGAAGGGACCTTGGAGGTCATCTAGTCCAACCCCCTGCTCAGGCAGGAAACCTCAGACCATTTCAGACAAAGGGCTGTCCAGTCTCATAATAATAATAATAATAATAATAATAATAATAATAATAATAATAATAGTCGGGACCTTGGGGGGTCATCTAGTCCAACCCCTGCTCAGACAGGAAACCCTAGACCATTTCAAAGGGCTGTCCAGTCTCATAATAATAATAATAATAATAATAATAATAATAATAATAATAGTCGGGACCTTGGAGGTCATCTAGTCCAACCCCCTGCTCAGGCAGGAAACCCCAGACCGTTTCGGACAAATGGCTGTCCAGTCTCTTCTTAAAAACTTATATATCTTTTGATTTTTTTTTTCCTGCCTAAATGTAACACTTTGCTTTTCTCCACATTAAAAGTCATTTTCTTGGATAGGGCCCAGCGGTCTTAGCAAGCGGTACTAACAATTCCCGTCTTCTGGATACTATCCCTCTGTTAATGCAGCTTAAACAAAATCCACAACTTTTTTTTCTCTCCAGTTATTCATTTATTCGTTTGGTTTCAGCTGCACATTAGTCTTTAACATCTTCCGAATGAGCGTACGCCTCGGACACAATGGATCAAGAGCATTATGTTTAATTACATGGTGCAAAACATACAAGACCGTATTTTAAGTTACAGCTAGGTGCAAAGGATTGAGTGTATATATTAAGTTACAACATGGTGCAAAGGTTCGAGACTATGTTAAGTTACAACATGGCACAAGGGATTGAGACCGTGTGTTGTTAAGTCACAACACGGTGCAAAGGATCCAGAGCATATGTTAAGTTACAATGTGGTACCGAGGATCAAGAGCGTTATGTTTTTACATGGTGTGAAAGGATCAGCAATGTAAAGTTGCAACATGGTGCAAGGGATCGAGACCGTATGGTAAGTTACCACATGGTTGAAAGGATCAAGAGAGTATGTTGTTACATGGTACGAAAGGATCGACACCGTAAAGTTGCAACATGGTGCAAGGGGTCGAGACCGTGTGGTGAGTTACAACCTGGTGCAAAGGATCAAGACCGTGTGGTAAGTTACAACCTGGTCCAAGGGATCAAGACCGTGTGGTAAGTTACAACATGGTGCAAAGGATCAAAACCGTGTGGTAAGTTACAACCTGGTCCAAGGGATCGAGATCGTGTGGTAAGTTACAACATGGTTGAAAGGATTGAGACCGTATGGTCAGTTACAACATGGTCCAAGGGATCGAGACCATGTGGTGAGTTACAACATGGTCCAAGGGATCGAGACTGTGTGGTAAGTTACAACATGGTGCAAAGGATCAAAACTGTGTGGTCAGTTACAACATGGTCCAAGGGATCGAGACCGTGTGGTAAGTTACAACATGGTCGAAAGAATCGAGACCGTACGGTCAGTTACAACATGGTGCAAAGGATCGAGACCGTATGTTAAGTTACAGCACATACGATTTATGATTCAGGCGAATAGAATCTGGTCAACTAACAGTCAGCACTAAATTAGCGGTAGATAAAAGTCAACGGAATTGACGGTCGGCTGGACAGATCTCTTGTGGGCGTGAAGGGACTCGAGATTGATAACACCCTTGACCCCTCCCACGGGCTCAGCCTGGTCATCTACACCAGGGGTCCCCAATCCCCAGGCTGTGGACCAGCACCGGTCCACGGCGTGCCAGAAGCCGGTCCAGGGGATGCAAGCAGCACACGAAACCGCGGCGCCTTCGGTCGGTGGAAAAATCCTCTCTCCGCGGACCTGTTGTTGCCCAAAGTTTGGGGGAGGGTGCCGTCGATCTACATGAACACAGACAGCCCCCCCTCCCGCCTTCAGACCAGAAGATCCGTCCGGAAGATTTCGAAGGACGGAAGAACTAATGATGCTCGATTATGAAATAGATAAAGGCCAGCACGCACAAAGTGATCATCGCCCCGATGAGCACGTTTTCTTTCAACACCAAGGCATTCTCGGCTTTTTTGCGGGCCGCCCGGTTCTCCGCCAGGAATGTTTTGACGAGCCCGTCCGTCAAGTTGGGGTCCCGGTACAGCCGGTTGATGTAGTATCTCACCCCGTTCTCATCAACGGTCCTCTCCACCATCTCCATCAGCTCCGAGACCTGACTCTTCTGCTCGTTTCCCGCGGCCTTGTTGTTGAAGCCGCAGAAGCGGTTCCCGCACCGCCGGATCAGGTCCCGCAGGTTCCGGTTGTCGGATTCTGCGATGTACTCCTGCAGGGGGCCCCCTTCCAGATCCTCCTTGCAGGTGAAGAGGACGATGGTGTGCTGGGAGGACTCGGGCCCAAATATATCCCAGACGCACTTGGCAGCGGCCGCGTCTTCCGCGGTGAAGCGCCCCACCTGGGTCACCAAGATCAGGGCGTGGGGGCCGGGCCGGGAGAAGTCGATGCAAGAGATGACCTCGCGTCGCACAATCTCATCGTAGTCTTCAGACTCGAAGATGTTGGGCGTGTCGACCACGTAGACCTTCTTGCCCCGCCACCTCCCCTCCCCCCTTTGGCACTTCAGGGTGGTGGTCTTCACTCCCAAGGCGGATTCGAACGCTCTCCGGCCGAGGATGGTGTTGCCCGTGGCGCTCTTCCCGCCTCCGGATTTCCCGACCAGGATCAGCCGGAGTTCGGTGTCCTCTCCTGTGAGGTTGGAAGAGAGTGGGAGAGTCTTAGGGCAGAGTGGAGTTACACAGCTGTTGACGAGAGAGGGAGGGAGAGAGAGAGAGAGAGAGAGAGATGGGTAATAGATGAGAGATGATAGCTAGAATGACAGAGAGAAATGATATACAGAGAGAGAGAGAATGATTAGATAGATAGATAGATAGATAGATAGATAGATAGATAGATAGATAGATATAGAGATTATAGAGGGAATGAGAGAGAAAGATAGATAGAGAATGAGAGATAGAGACAGAAAGAGATGAGAGACATGGAGAGATGATAAATGATAGAGATGGATGGATAGCTAGAGAGGTATAGAAAATGATAGATAGATAGATAGATAGATAGATAGATAGATAGATAGATAGATAAATTGATAATAGATAGAGATGATAGCGAGAATGAGATAGAGACAGAGAGACAGATGAGATGGATAGGTAATGAGAGATGAAAAAGAGGATAGAGGTGGATAGAGATAATGATAGAGATACTTAATAGATAGATAGATAGATAGATAGATAGATAGATAGATAGATAGATAGATAGATATGGATAGCTAGAGAGATGATAGAGATGGATAGATAGCTAGAAAGATAGAGATAGAGAATGACAGACAGAGATGATAGAGTGAGAGAGAGAGAATGAGAGAGAGAGATGAGATGGATAATGAGAGATAATAGAGAGAGATGATAGAGGTGGATAGCTAGCAGATAGATAGATAAATAGATAGATAGATAGATAGATAGATAGATAGATAGAGACAGATGGATAAATGATAGCAGAGGTTATAGAGATGATAAATGATAGAGATAGATAGCTAGAGATAGAGAATGATATAGATAGATGAATAGATAGCTAGAGAGAGAGATGATAGAGATGGATAGATAGCTAGAGATGATACAGAGATGATAGTGATGGATAGAGAGAATGTTAAAGTAGAGAGATGATAGAGAAATGAGAGATGATCGAGATGGATAGATAGCTAGAGAAATGATAGATGATAGCGATGGATAGAGAATTGTAGATAGTAGAGAGATGATAGATGATAGAGATGGATAGATAGCTAGGGAGAGCGATGATAGAGAGCTTAGAGATGGATAGAGAGAATTAATAGAGAGATAATAGATGATAGAGATGGATAGATAGCTGGGGAGAGAGATGAGAGAGATGATAGAGATGGATAGAGAATGATAGAAGGTAGAGATGATAGACGATAGAGATGATAGAGATGGATCGATAGCTGGGGAGAGAGATGAGAGATGAGAGAGATGGACAGAGAGAATGATAGATAGTAGGTTATAGAGAAATGATAGAGATAATAATAATAATAATAATAATAATAATAATAATAGTAAAGTTGGAAGGGACCTTGGAGGTCATCTAGTCCAACCCCCTGCTCGGGCAGGAAACCCTACACCATTTCGGACAAATGGCTGTCCAGTCTCTTCTTAAAAACTTCCAGTGTTGGAGCATTTACTGCTTCTGGAGGCAAGCTGTTCCACTGATTAATTGTTCTCACTGTCAGGAAGTTTCTCCTTAGTTCTAGGTTGCTTCTCTCCTTGATTAGTTTCCACCCGTTGCTTCTTGTCCTGCCTTCAGGTGCTTTGGAAAATGGCTTAATTCCCTCTTCTTTATGGCAGCCCCTGAGATATTGGAATACTGCTATCATGTCCCCCCTTGTCCTTCTCTTCGTTAAACTAGACATACCCAATTCCAGCAACCGTTCCTTATATGTTTTAGCCTCCAGTCCCCTAATCATCTTTGTTGCTCTTCTCTGTACTCTTTCTAGAGTCTCAACATCTTTTTTACATCGTGGTGACCAAAACTGGATGCAGTATTCCAAGTGTGGCCTTACCAAGGCATTGAAGAGTGGTATTAATACTTCACGTGATCTTGATTCTATCCCTCTGTTAATGCAGCCTAGCACTGTGTTGGCCTTTTTGGCAGCTGCAGCACACTGCTGGCTCATATTTAACTGATTGTCTACTAGGACTCCGAGGTCCCTCTCACAGTTACTACTATTGAGCATGGTGCCACCTATGCTGTACTTGTGCATTTGGTTTTTCTTGCCTAAATGTAGAACCTTGCTTTTTTCACCATTGAATTTCATTTTGTTAGTTAGTGCCCAGTGTTCAAGTCTGTCCAGATCCTTCTGTACCTGAAGCCTGTCTTCTGGAGTGTTGGCTATTCCTGCCAGCTTGGTGTCATCTGCAAATTTGATGAGTTCCCCATCTATCCCTTCATCCAAGTCATTGATGAAGATGTTGAAGAGTACTGGGCCCAGAACAGAGCCCTGGGGCACCCCACTACACACTTCCCTCCATATAGATGCAGTTCCATTGAGGACCACTCGCTGAGTACGGCCGGTCAGCCAGCTACGGATCCATCTGGTGGTGGTTCTGTCTACCCCACATTTTTCTATCTTGTCAAGTAGTAGGTTGTGATCTACTTTATCAAATGCCTTACTGAAGTCCAAGTAAATTATGTCCACAGCATTCCTCTGATCCACTAATTTTGTCACTTGGTCAAAGAATGCAATAAGATTTGTCTGGCATGATCTATTTTTGACAAACCCATGTTGGCTTTTAGTAATGACTTTGTTTGCCTCTAGGTGTTCGTTGATTCGTTGTTTGATTATCTTTTCCAGGATCTTCCCAGGTATTGAGGTCAGGCTGATAGGTCTGTAATTTCCTGGATCCATTTTTTTTCCTTTTTTGAGGATGGGAACTACATCAGCTCTTTTCCAGTCCTCTGGTAGTTCCCCTGTGTTCCAGGATCTTTGAAAAATATAGTTCAGTGGCTCCGATATCACATCTGCCAGTTCCTTGAGAACTCTGGGGTGTAATCCATCTGGTCCTGGCGATTTGAACTCATCTAGGCTGGACAGGTGCTCCCTAACCATTTTCTTGCCTATCTTAACTTGTGTTTCTGTTTTGTTTTTTATGGCACTATTTTTGATAGGTTGGTTGTTTTTTCCCTTTGTGTAAAGACAGATGCAAAAAATGAGTTAAATAGTTCTGCTTTCTCCCTGTTGCTTGTCACCTTCTTGCCACTTCCACCCACTAATGGACCAATCATTTCCTTCACTTTTTTCTTGTTTTTTACATGTTGAAAGAAGCTTTTTTTGTTATTTTTGACTTTGGTCGCAAGCCTTAGTTCATTTTGAGCCTTGGCTTTCTTCACTTCATCTTTGCAGGCTCGGGCTATTTGCTGATATTCTGACTTAGTTATGTTCCCCTCTTTCCACTTTCTATACTTGTCCTTTTTATCTTTCAATTTGTCAGAGAGTTCTTTATGCAGCCATGCTGGTTTCTTTTGAGAGCTGTTATTTTTCCTCTTTGTTGGTATTGTGCTAGACTGTGCTTTTATTATCTCATTTTTCAAAATTTCCCAAGCTTCTTGAGTTGTTTTCCCCTTGAGGATTCTCATCCATGGAATCCTTCCCAAGCCCTCTCTAAGTTTATTGAAATTAGCTCTCTTGAAGTCCAAGACTCTAGTTTGACTGTGTTCTATTGATTGTGCTTCTATAATGTTGAATTCTAATATTGCATGATCACTTCCTCCCAGGGTTCCTATGGCTTCAACACTGTCTATCATTTCATCTCTGTTAGTGAGAATTAGATCCAAAATGGCTAATCCCCTAGTTCCCTTCTCTACTTTTTGGGAGACAAAGTTGTCTGCTAGGTTTGCCAGGAACCTGTTTGATCTTCCACTTGGTGCGGAGTTTGTCTCCCAGTTGATGTCAGGGTAGTTAAAGTCCCCCATTACTATTGTGGTGTGCTTCCTACATACCTTAGTTAGCTGACTAGCAAAAAGTTCATCTATTTCCTCTGTTTGGTTGGGTGGTCTGTAGTATACACCTATGGCAATGTCATTTCCCCCCCCTTTTATATTGAAGATGATAGAGATGGATAGATAGCTAGAGAAATGATAGATGATAGAGATGGATAGAGAGAATTGTAGATAGTAGAGAGATGGTAGATGATAGAGATGGATAGATGGCTGGGGAGAGAGATGATAGAGATGGATAGAGAGAATGATAGATAGTAGAGAGATGATAGAGATAGAGATGGATAAATAGCTAGAGAGATAGAATGACAGACGGACGGACAGAGACAAACAGGCACAGTCTTTTGTGACCGTCTGACTAGCAAAGTCGGGGGGGGGGAGCCCGACTCACTTACCGACTGGGTTTGTACCTTAATAAACGCAACAATGCCCCTCACAGCGGTGGCAGCCAAGCTGATAACAACAGGGCGACAACGTTTCTGGTTCGGCGACGGAAACGCCCAACGACAGAAACCTCGCTCTCCGTGGCGGTCGTTAAGTCAAGGACTACCGCCACCACCCAGCGTACAACGGATCATCGGAAAGTTTCAATCTCCTCGGCGGCCCAGAGGGTACATAAAATCGAATCAAATCGTTCGTCGCAGGGCGTCCCTCCCCCCTTAACGACCGTAAGCGGGCCCAGCGAGACGTTCCTTAAGTGAGTTTCGGGGCCCCGTTTTACGACCTTCCTGCCACCGTTTGTGGAGTGAGTCAGCCAGTCGCTAAGCGAACCTGACTTCCCTCATCAGCTCTGTTCATATGGAAGTCGCGTGACACCCCCCCCCCCGGGACACTACAGCCGACCGTCAGAAATCTGAATCGGTTGCCGAGCGTCCGGAATTGGGATCGCGTGAGCAGGGGGGTTGCGGGCGACGGTTGTTAAGGGCGAAAAAGGGATTGGGGAGTCCCCTTTCTCGGTGCCGCCGTCAACGTTGAGCGGTCACTAAACGGGCAGGCAGCAAATGACAAGTTTTGTTCCTTACCTGGCGGGCCTCCCCACTCCGCGTCGGCCTGGAAGACGGGCGGGAAAAAAAGGGGGGGAATTAAGAGACAGACGCTCTGAGGGAAGCCTTGCGAGAGAGGGAGGAGGGAGGGAACCGACCCAGGGAAAGGGGCGGGAAGGGTCCTCCCCCCCCCCCGGAGAAAGTTGGGAATTGGAGCCAAATGGGTTGCTGGGAAAATTATTCACCGGGAGGGAGGGAGAGAGGGAGAGAGAGAGAAAGGAAGGAAGGAAGGAAGGAAGGAAGGAAGGAAGGAAGGAAGGAAGGAAGGGAGGGAGGGAAGGAGGGAGACAGGGAAGGAAAGAAGGAAAAAGGGAAGGAGGGAAGGAAGGAAAAATGGAGGGAGGGAGGGAGGGAGAAGGGGAATGAGGGAATGAGGGAGGGAGAGACAGGGAAGGAATGAAAAAACGGAAGAAAGGAAGGAAGGAAAAGAGGGGAAGGAATAAAATATCGGAGGAAGGAAGGAGGGAGAGAGGGAGGGAACGAAGGAAGGAAAAGAGGGGAAGGAATAAAGGATGGGAGGAAGGAAGGAAGGATGGAGGGAATGAAGGAAGGAAGAAATGAAAGAAAAAAAGGGAAGGAATAAAGGGTGGGAGGAAGAAAGGAAGGAAGGAAAGGAGAAAAAGGAAGAGGAGAAGGGGAATGAGAGAGGGAGGAGGGAGGGAGACAGGGAAGGAAAGAAGGAAAAACGGAAGGAGGGAAGGAAGGAAGGAAGGAAGGAAGGAAAAAAGGAAGGAAGGAAAAAAGGAAGGAAGGAAGGAAGGAAGGAAGGAAGGAAGGAAGGAAGGAAGGGGAAATGAGAAGGGAGGAAGAAAGAAAGAAAGGAAGGAAGGAAGGAAGGAAGAAAGAAAGGAAGGAAGGAAGGAAGGAAGGAAGGAAGGAAGGAAGGAAGGAAGGAAGGAAGGAAGGAAGGAAGGAAAAAGGGAGGGAGGGAGAAGGGAAGGGAAGGGAGGGGAGCCAACCCAGGGCTCCTTGTCCGGAGGGGAATACACCCACTCCTGACTTCCGGAAAGGAAGGGCCGGGGTCCTCCCTTGGAGACTGCGCCCCCCCTCCCCTCTTCTCCCCACACCTACCTGGGACCAGTCCCCCACTGACTGGTAAGTCATTGCTTCTTCTTCCCTTCCTCCTCTTTCCTCTCCTCCCTTCCTCCTCCTTCTGCTCTCCTTCCTTTCTTCCGTCCGTCCTTCCTTCCGCCCGTCCGTTGATCAGAATAGATCTGGAAGGGGCCTGGGAGGACTTCTAGTCCAACCCCCCCCCCGCTCCAGCAGGAGAACCTAGACCAATATCAGAAGCACAGGAGGGGGGAGAGGGAGTCATTCCGTCGCCCTGGCAACACGGGAGGGGGTGTCCCTCTCCCGCCGGGGTCGGTAGAGTGGGAAAGGGAGCTCAGAGGTCATCTAGTCCAACCCCCCTGCTCGAGCAGGACAGGATCACGGAATCACGGAGCTGGGAGGGACCTCGGAGGTCATCTAGTCCAGCCCCCTGCTCGAGTAGGAGACCCTTCAAAGAACCACAGAATAGCAGTGGGGACCCTGGAGGTCATCTAGTCCAGCCCCCTGCTCGAGTAGGAGACCCTTACAGAATCACAGAATCACGGAGCTGGAAGGGACCTTGGGGGTCATCTAGTCCAGCCCCCTGCTCAAGCAGGAGACCCCCTACAGAATCAAAGAATTACAACGTTGGAAGGGTCCTCAGGGGTCATCTAGTCCAGCCCCCTGCTCAAGCAGACCTTTACAAAATCATAGACTAACAGAGTTGGTAGGGACCTCGGAGGTCATCTAGTCCAACCCCTCTGCTGAGGTAGAAGATTCTTTAAGAATCACAAAATCACAGAGCTGGAAGGGACATCAGAGGTCATCTAGTCCAGCTCAAGCAGGAGACCCCTACAGAATCAAAGAATTACAGCGTTGGAAGGGGCCTCAGGGGTCATCTAGTCCAGCCTCCTGCTCAAGCAGACTTTTACAGGATCACAGAAGGACAGAGCCGGAAGGGACCTCGGAGGTCATCCAGTCCAACCCCCTGCTCAAGACAGGAGACCTCATAGCAACGCGGTCAAAAGTCCTTAGGAAAACCGGGGGGGGGGGCGGAAGGGAGTTAACTTGGCAGGCTGCCAAGTTCTTCCTTTTTATATCCAAACGATGCAGAATTTAATTGCGAAAAGGAGGTGGTGGTGGTGGGTGTCTCCGTCGGGCCCCCCCCACCTCCCTGGGGCTTTATTTCTTACTAGGCTTCAGCTTTGGGGGGGCGGGGGGCGCCCCCTGGAAGCGATAAAAGTATCCGTCATAATCTGGGAGACTTTTTTCTCTGGACCCCAGCAGTGGCGAGAGGCTTCTGGGCATGTACAGAAGGCTCTTCGGAGAGGGGGGGGGGGCTTCCAGGGATTAGAACCCGGTGGAGGGATTCCTAACTTGGGGTCTTGGGACTGTGGGGGCGGGTCAGAAGTTCCAATAAGGAAGGCGCCCCCCTCCCCTTGAAGGGGAGGACCCCAGACGGGTTGAAGACCCCCCCAGGAGCCACGTGCCGGGTGGGCTGTGGACCCCCCCTTTGTCTCGCTTTAGAGAGCCAAGTCCTAAGTGGGCTTCGGACCCCCCCCCAGACCCACTTTGCATAGCCGCGTCCAGGGTGGGCTGCGGACCCCCACCCGTTCCACTTTACAAAGCCACGTCCGGGGTGGACTTCGCCCCCTCCCCTTGTCCCGCTTTGTCGTGCCACGTCCCGGGTGGGCTGCGGACCCCCCCCCCTTTGTCCCGCTTCGCGAAAGCTATCCGCTCGTTTGCCTCCCACACCCCCACACCCCCACCACCAGGAGCGGCTGAGACCCCCGCCCACCTCCCCCAACCCGTCCTACCTGAGCTCTCCGCCAGCCGTTCCTTTCCTGCGGGGTGGGGTAAGGGGGGGGGGTCGCCTGGGTAGGAAAGCGAAGCGGAGGTGGTACAGAGGGAGCCCTACGCGCGACGGGCCGTGGGGGGGTGTAGGGGGGGGGTCTCTCCTGGCCGAGAGACCCGGAGAAGAAAAATCCGGAGTGGGTGGGTGGGTAGAAAACAGGGTGCGGGGGGGGGGGGAGGAAAGATCTCGGCTCCAGTCAACAACTCTGCCCTTTCAGCTGCTTCTCACGAAAGTCCGGCAGCTGAAAGCCCGGCCTTGTCGCCCCTCCCTTTCCAGTTCGGAGGCGGGGCGGACGCTTCCTGGGGGTGGGAGTGGGGGGGACGCCTCCTGGGGTGGAAGCGAGGGGGGGAGGACGCCTCCTCGGGGGGGGGAAGTGGAGGGGAGGGGGAACAGGGCGTTAACCAGGTCTGGCTCGGGTGAGTTTGTGGGGAGGGGGGGGGTTCCACCGCTCTTTGAAGAAAGAGACTAGAGTCTTGCCTGGAATGGTCTAGCCCGGACAGGGTGGGGTGGACTAGAGGACCTCGGTTCAAAGGTCCCTCCCGACTGTTTACTCGGAGGAGGAGGGGGATTAGGGGGTGGGGAGGATCTCCTGCCTGAGCTAGGGGTGGGACTACATGGCTTCCAAGATCCCTTCCGACTCTGGGCGGTTCGGGAATTCGGGAAGGGTCTCCTGCTCGAGCAGGGGGTTGGGCTAGATGACCCCCCGGGGTTCCTTCCAACTCTTATGATTTTTATCTCCTGCTTGAGCAGGGTTTGGACTAGATGACCTCCAGGGGACCCTTCACACTCTGTCATTCTGTGATTCGGGAAGGGTCTCCTGCTGGAGCAGGGTGTTGGGCTAGATGACCTCCGGGGTCCTTCTCAACTCTATGATTTTATAAGGCTCTCCTGCTTGAGCAGAGGGTTGGACTAGAAGACCTCCAGGGGACCCTTCACACTCTGTCATTCTGTGATTCGGGAAGGGTCTCCTGCTGGAGCCGGGGGTTGGGCTAGATGACCTCCGGGGTCCCTTCCAACTCTATGATTTTATAAGGCTCTCCTGCTTGAGCAGAGGGTTGGACTAGATGGCCTCCAGGGTCCCCTTCACACTCTGTTAAGTGATTCCGTTAAGGGTCTCCTGTGATTCTGTTAAGAGTCTGTGATTCTGTTAAGGGTCTCCTGCTGGAGCAGGGGGGTCTGGCTAGATGACCTCCAAGATCCCTTCCGACTCCAGTCATTCTGTAATTCTGTTAAGGGTCTCCTGCTTCGAGCAGGGGGTCGGACTAGATGACCTCCAAGGCGCCTTCTGAAATGCAGGGATTCTGTAAGCGTCTCCTGCTCCAGCAGGGGCGGGGTGGTGGTGGTGGAGTGGACGAGATGACCTCCAAGGTCCCTTCCGGCTCAGCGATTCTGCAATTCTGTCAGCGTCCCTTCCTCGAGCGGGCGCGGCGGGGGGGGGTCGGACTAGATGACCTCCAAGGTGCCCCTTCCCACTCCCCTGACTTTGCCGAGAGCGTTTTTCTTGAGGCAGGGCGGGGCGGGGGTCCTGCCCGCCCCGTCCCCTTCTCAGAGTCCGCATCCTCCCCTGCAGGGACGGTGGAGTACGGGGGGGGTCCGCGACATCGCTTGCTATTTAATAGGGGGAGCTGTTTTAATAGGGAGGGGGGGCTGTTCCTCCCCCCCCCCGCCCCGAATTGTTGACAGCCGCCTGTCAGCTTTGATATTTGAGGGGGGGGCGCTCTATGCAAATAACAGCATTCTCCCCCGCATTCTGTCAGTGGGTGGGTGGGCAAGTGCGCCTTTCCCGTTTGCGTGTGGTTGTGGGTCTGTGTGAGTGTGTCTTCTCCCCAACCACGTGACTTCCAGGCAGCGGCGGCCACCCGCGGCCCACTTTCGCTTTCTTTTGCCCCCTTCCAACTGGCGCAGGCGCAGGAGAGGGGAAGGGGGGGGTTAAAGCGGATCGTGTCACGGGCGGGGCACGGCTAGAGGAACTCGCGATGCCTCCTCTGCCCTCCCCCTCCCACTTTCCAAGCTGGCTCTTCTGCCTGCCCAGCGCGAGGCTCTGGCGGTTCCTTACCCCCCTTCCCCGTCCTGGACCCCCCCTAAGAGGGGCAGGGGGATCTCTCCTCTAACCCTGGCTCCCCAAATCCCCCCCCAAGCCCCCCAGTGCATTGTAGGACTTGTAGGCCGTGGGAAGGATGGGGAGGGGGCTCTCCAACCAGGAAAGCCCCCCTGCCCCCCCCAAAAAAAGGCACCGATCCGGCCCGCCGCAGCCCCTTCCCCAATGCTGGGCTCCTGGAATTCGTGCCAAGAGGAAGACAATCGGAAGGGAGGGGGCGGGGGTGGGTTGGACTAGATGACCTCCCAGCTCCCTTCCGGCTCTTGTCATTCTGGAATTCGGCCAGGGTCTCCTGCTCGAGCGGTGTGTGTGTGTGTGTGTGTGTTGGACTAGATGACCTCCAGGGTCACTTCTGATTCTGTAACTGTAAGGGTCTCCTCTTCGAGCGGGGTTCGACTAGATGACCTCCAAGGTCCCTTCCGACTCAGTGATTCTGTAATTCTGTAAGGTTCTCCTGCTTCTCGAGCAAGGGGGTTGGACTAGATGACCTCCAGGGTCCCTTCCAATTGTGTGATTCGGTAAGGGTCTCCTGTTCGAGCGGGGTGTGTGTGTGTGTGTGTGTTGGACTAGATGACCTCCAAACTCCCTTGCGATTGTGTGATTCGGTCAGGGTCTCCTGGTCCAGCAGGGTGTGTGTGTGTGTGTGTGTGTGTGTGTGTGTGTGTGTGTGTGTGTGTGTGTGTTGGACTAGATGACCTCCAGGGTCCCTTCCAATTGTGTGATTCGGTAAGGGTCTCCTGGTCGAGCGGGGTGTGTGTGTGTGTGTGTGCGTGTGTGTGTGTGTGTTGGACTAGATGACCTGCCAGGTCCCTTCCGACTCAGTGATTCCGTAATTCTGTAAGGGTCTCCTGCTCGAGCGTGGGGCGGGGGTTGGACTTGATGACCTCCCAGCTCCCTTCCGACTCAGTGATTCTATAACTGTGTAAGGGTCTTCTCCTCGAGCGGGGGGGGGGAGGTTTGGACTAGATGACCTCCCAGGTCCCTTCCGACTCGGCGATCCGGTAACTCCGTCAGGGTCTCCTGCTCGAGCGGCGGGTTGGACTAGATGACCTCTAGTGTCCCTTCCGAGTCGGGGTGGGGCAGGGCGCGGGTGCCAAACACCTCCAGGAAAGCCCCCCCCGTCAAAGGAACCCCACCCCTTTATCCCCCCTCCCCCAGGACGGATTCCGACCCCACTCTCGCGTGTCTTGCTCTCCCGTGTTTGCTGGGCCGTGGGGAGGGTCCAGGAAGCCAAGATCCGGGTCGGGAGGAGCGGGGGGGGGGTGGAAGCCTAGCCCGGGGAGGGGGGGGCAACGCGAGAGCGAGAAAGGCTGGCCAAATATGGGGGTGGGGTGGGGAGATTCCATGCTGCCCCCTCCCACTTCAGTGACAGCCCAGGCTCCGCGGGGAGGGAGGGGGGGCGAGGGGGCTGCCGCAGCCAATCCGAGGCCGAGGAAAGGAGACTCTGCCCCCCCTCCCATCCTACTCCCCCCCACGCCCCGAAGGCGCGGCCCGAGGCGAGCTTTGCCCGGCCAAGAGACGGAGAAGCGCTCGCAGCGAAGAGGCAGGTGGGTGTCCGTCCGGTCGGGACTTCTCCGCTTTTCGGGGATAGAAAGGTGGGGAGGGGTCGCCTGGATCTTGCCCCCCCCCTCCAGCAAGGAGGAGAAGGGTCTGGGGTCTCCTCTAGCCCTGGATCCCCAGATCCCCCCCCCCAGCCGTGGGAAGGGAGGGGAGGGGGCTCCCCAGCCAGGAAAGACCCCCCCCAAAAAAGGCACCGAGCCCGCCGGCCGTAGCCCCCTCCCCAATTCTTGGCTCCTCCCGCCTCCCCCCCCGCAGGAAATTCAGCAGAGAGACCCCCCCCCGCTCTTTCCCAACACTTCCCCCCCCGTCCCAGTCAGTGCCTTATAGGGGAGGGGGCTGCAGCAGGCCTCCCCCCACCAGGAAAGACCCCTCCCCAACTTCTCTCCTCCCGCCCCCCCCGCAGGAAATTCAGCAGAGACCCCCTGTTCTTCCCCAACAACCCCCCCTTTTCCCAGTGCCAATAGGGGAGGGGGCTGCAGCGGCTCTCCCCAACCAGGAAAGCCCCCCCCCCAAGAAAGGCACCGAGCCGGCCGCCCGTAGCCCCCTCCCCAATTCTTGGCTCCTCCCGCCTCCCCCCCCCGCAGGAAATTCAGCAGAAAGACCCCCTGTTCTTCCCCAACACTCCCCCCCCCGTCCCAGTCAGTGCCTTATAGGGGAGGGGGTTGCAGCAGGCCTCCCCCCACCAGGAAAGCCCCCTCCCCAATTCTTCCCTCCTCCAGCCCCCCCCCGCAGGAAATTCAGCAGAGACCCCCCTGTTCTTCCCCAACAATCCCCCCCTTTCCCAGTCAGTGCCAATAGGGGAGGGGGCTGCAGCAGGCCTCCCCCCACCAGGAAAGCCCCCTCCCCAAGAAAGGCACGGAGCTTGGCCCATCGTAGCCCCCCCCAATTCTTGGCTCCTCCAGCCACTTCCCTCCTCCAGCTTCCCCCCCCCCCCCGCAGGAAATTCAGCCAAGAGATCCCTCCCCGCCTGTCCGGGGGGGGGGTTCTCAAATGAAGGGGGGGCATCCCTTGGAGACAGTCCCGCATGGGGCATCAAAGCCCCCCCCGCCAATTTCCGGCAACCCTCAAAAGCGCAACGCCCACCTGCCCAAATTGAAAATGGGTGGCGGGGGGGGGACGGATGGGTCACCCCTCCCCAGGGCGGTGAGGAGGGGGTGGCCCTCTTTGAGACCCCCCCACCTGGGGATCTGCTGGGGAGGGAGGGGGAGATCCCAGCCAGCTCTCCTTGGGCGTGACTCAGTTTCTCTTTTCGCCTAGATTTTTCTTTGTTTTGACCCGATTTGGCCCGAGCGATTTGGTCCGGAAATGTCTGGAAACATCCAAGGTAAACTCTTCTGCAGGGGGGAGAGGAGGGAGGGCTTTGGGAAGAGCTGTTATCCTGGGCGGGGGGGGGGGAGGACAGGGAGTCCTCAGCTTATGACCAGGATGGAGCCCAAAATTTTGGTCGTTAAGTGAGACATTTAAGGGAGTTTTCCCCCATTCTACCATTTTTCTTGCCATAGTTGTTAAGCCAAGCCCGGGATTCCCCAGACAGGAGAGTACAGGTCGTTCTCGACTTATGACGGGAATGAAGCCCAAAACTTTGGTCGTTAAGTGAGACATTTAAGGGAGTTTTGCCCTGTTTTAGGGTTTTTCTGGCCTCAGTTGTTAAGGGAAGCCCGGGGCTCCCCAGACAGGAGAGTGGCAGGTAGTCCTCAACCTACGACCAGAATGGAGCCCAACATTTCTGTCATTAAGTGAGACATTTAAGGGACTTTTGCCCACAGTTGTTCGGTCAAGCTCCGGGCTTCCAAAACAGGACAGGACAGATATTACTTGACTTATCGACCTCAACGGAGCCTCACATTTTGGTCGTTAAGCGAGACATTGGCCGAGGGAGTTTTTAACCTCAGTTTACAACCTTCCTTGCCTCCGTTATTAAGTGAATTGCAGCGGTTGATAAGTTAGTCACCCAGTCAGAAGGTTGGCCAAAGGGGATCGCATGACCCCGGGAACCCCTGCGACTGTCGTAAATATGAGTCGGTTGCCAAGCGTCTAGATTATGATCCCGTGACCCTACAGATGCTGCAAAGGTCCTGAGTGTGAAAAACGGCCATAGGTCCCTTTATTCAGTGCCATTTGAATAGTCATGAAAGGGACTGTTGTCGAGCATTACCTATATAAAAATTTATTTCGCTACAAGAATCTGACCTACTAACGGACAAGGGAAATGAACAGGAGATAGGAAAGCCACTCAAGATGGGCTGGATTTAGATCTCTTGCCAGTGTGTAGGGATTCATGACTGATGACACGTTTGACCCCTCCCTCGGGCTCAGCCTGATTATCTCCTACAATTGGATGGATGGATAGATGGATGGATGGATGGTAGATAGATAGATAGATAGATAGATAGATAGATAGATAGATAGATAGATAGATAGATAGATAGATAGAGATGATATTGACAGACAGACATAAATTAGGTGGTAGAGGTAGTTTGATAGAGATAGAAATGATAAATGATAGATAGATAATAGAGAAATAGAGAAATTAGGTGACGTTAGATAAAAAAGATAGATAGATAGATAGATAGATAGATAGATAGATAGATAGATACATAGATACATAGATACATAGATAGATACATAGATAGATAATAGTTTGATAGAAATGATAGATAATAGAGAAATAGAGAAATTAGCTGATAGATATAGAAGATAGAGATAGATAGATAGATAGATAGATAGATAGATAGATAATAGTTTGATAGAGATAGAAATGATAGATAATAGAGAAATAGAGAAAGTAGGTGATAGATTAGATAGATAGATAGATAGATAGATAGATAGATAGATAGATAGATATAAATTAGATGGTAGAGATAGATGGATATAGATAATAGTTTGATACAGATAGAAATGATAAATGATAGAAACAGATAAATAGATAGATAATAGATAAATTAGGTGATAAGAGTTAGATATAGATAGATAGATAGATAGATAGATAGATAGATAGATAGATAGATAGATAGATAGATAGATATTAGATTATTTATTGCCAGCTTAAGCTCTCTACAAAAATCTGATGTACTAACGGTCAGGGGAAATGACTGGGAGATTAAAGACGGGCTGAATGTTGATCTCTCGTGAGCGTGTAGGGACTCACGACTGATAACATGTTTGATGCCTCATTTGGGGCCAGCCCGGTTGTCTCCCCCCAACGCTGCTGACCTGTCCCCTTCTTCTCTCCTCTCCCCTGTCCCTGCTTTGGCTAGTAGGTCCTGAACGGAGGATCGTCCTGGTGGGCAAAACCGGCAACGGGAAGAGCGCGACGGGAAACACCATCCTGGGAAGCCGTGTCTTCGAATCGAAGATGGCTTCCGGTTCCGTCACCAAGCGTTGCCAAAGGGAGGAGACGCAGGTGAGCGGCCGGAAGGTGGTGGTGGTCGACACGCCCGGCTTCCTCGACACCGGGCGTCCCGAGTTCGAAACGGGAAAGGAAGTGAAGAAGTGCGTGAAGTTTTGCACCCCGGGCCCTCACGTCATCCTGCAGGTGATCCGCCCGGGCCGTTTCACCCAGGAGGAGCAGGACGTGGCTCAGTTGATCAAGGAGATCTTCAGCCTCAACGCCAAGAAATACATGATCCTCCTGTTCACCCGGAAGGAGGACCTGGAAGGGAAGGGCCTCGACCAGTTCATCTCTCAGGGGAACTGCGCCCTGAAGGAGCAGGTGTACCTGTGCGGGAAACGTTACCTGGCTTTCAACAACAAGGCCGAAGGGGCGGAGCGAGAGGCGCAGGTGGCCCAGCTGATGGAGATGATTGACGAGCTGGTGAAGAAGAACCAGGATGCTCCTTGTTACACGGAGGAGATGCTGGCGGCCGACAAGGAGGACCTCAGGAGCAGATGGAACCTTTCCTGGTTGTGTCCACTCTTTTAGGGCAGGGCTTTTCAAATTTTTCGCAGATTGTACCCCTTTTAGGACATGACAATCTTTGAGTACCACCAGTGCTTAGCAAGGTGTCAAAAACTTGATGACTAAAAAAAATCGGGCGGATTTGGGTTTTACTAATTAGATTCCTTGGCTGTCCTAGAAATGGCTAGTTTATAATACTATGGAAAAGTAAAATGTTGGGGTTCAATGTTAATGCTTCCTTCTACGGCGGGAGGGAGTCTGTTCTTTTTCATTTCTCCCCCTCACTTTTCCCCCCTTTTTCCTCCCCACCGTGTCCTACTATTTGCTTTTGTATTTTTGCACGTTATTCTACAATCGAATAAAATGTTACCAACTGTACAAAAAAAGGAGGGGAAAGTAGCAGCTTTAATTTTTTCGGTGGCTGTTCCTTGGCTGAACTCCTTTCCCCTTTGCAACGACAAATGTACGACGAATTTATCCAATCTTTATTAATATGCACCACTGCCGGCTTGCTCAGGGGTCTTTGGACTTGGCCCTCTTCAGACTTGTGGACTTCAACTCCCAGAATTCCTCAGCCGTCATGGCTGCTTGAGGAATTCTGGGAGTTGAAGTCCACAGGTCTTAAAGTTGCTAAGTTTGTAGACCACCCCCCCCTCCAACTAGCTGGTCGGCCCTTCTTCCTCTCTCCTTTCCGAGCTCTCCTTCCACGGTGTAGTAAGAAGGCACCAATCTCTTCCCTGTACCCTTAAAGACACAGGAATCAAGAGCAAAGCAAAAAAGGCTCACAAAATAAAGGAACACATAAACTCCGTTTTTTTCTCTCTCTCTCTTTAAGCTGCCTCAGGCCTGTCACGTGTCACAATGTTGCAACCCAAGACTGAAAGACTCCGGCAATTGCGAAAAGCTTGAGCTTTAAATTAAGCCTGTTTACCTTCAAATGAAAACTTTCCAAAAGCCAAAGATAGACTCAAGATAAGGGGGTAAAACTAATTACATTTCTCGTCACTCCCTTTTCCGGATTTTCCGTTAATTGTATTTGTTGGTCAGTTGAGTTCTCTGTCTTAGTATTTGATTGTTCCACTTCTTCTGTTATCTTCTGTGTTGTTAGTTCTTTGGTTGTAGTCAAAATTTGGGTTTGTGTGTCGGCCCGGTGAGGCATTTCCGGCAACACAGCCATGCGGCCTGGCGTGCCGTGATGACGTCAGCGGCAGGCATGGCAGGGTGACAGCAACGGGTCAGAACGGGTGAGTCGGCTGGCAGCAACCAGGGCCTCACAGGGCACAACCTCTAAACTGGCATCTTGTTCTTTTATGTTGGGTCTTATTTTGTCACAAGCTGAAAGAATGGTTTCATATATTGCTTTCAACAAGGACAGGATCTTTTCCTGATCTTCATCCACATTCTCCTAGTAATGTGTGAAGATAAGATAACCTTTATTGTTATTTTTTTACTGTGGGTACAACGGCACACATCAAAAATAAAATTCAGTTGCCCGCTCTCAAAGTGAAACACATACATGATGCACACCTAAGCATACTATGAACAACATATGTATAGACCCATATCCCTACATATACGTAGCAAATAAATATTAAATACTGTCTATCTTGAATGTATAATGGAAGAAGGAAGCTTGAGAGTTCACAAGGTTAATGCTGTATGGAATGAAACTATGGCTGAATCTGGATGGTCTGCTACGGATACCACGAAGCCCCCTCCTCCCAGAAAGTAACAAGGAAAACAGGGCGTGAAGAGGATGTGTAGTGTCCCAGATAATCTTGCGGACCCTGCTCAAGCAGCGCTTCTGTGCCATGTCCTGGATGGGAGGGAGGGAACTGCCGTTGAGGACTTTAAAATCAGACATTAAAAATAATTTTATAACTAGGTAAGGGACCTCTATTTCGCGTGTTTACAGGTAGTGTTTACAGTAGAAATTGTTTGTCAAGTAAGATTTTATAGTCCAAGGTTGCAAATTACATTTGTTTAAAGGAATTAAACCTACGGAAGTCAACACTTTGGACTCATTGCTAGCCTAAAATACAGACTAAAATATTCTAGTAACCAAAGCACACAAACCGAGCCTCTGAATTACAAAACACTGCAAAAACTGTCCCAAAAAAAAATCCATAGGGTAACCCAATCAAGGCCAGCTGATCCAGAACTAAGTAAACCCACCTCCTTTCCAACATGCTCATCTGCCGGCTTTTCATTTCATCAGCACTGATTGCATTCTCCTGGCTGGAGAAAAGGAACCAGAGGACCTTTTCTTCCAGCAACAGCTCCTGCTTCTTCCCTGTCCCTGTTTCCTCCCTGCCTGCTGAGATTCTTCTCTTTCCTTATTGTCTTTTTTTCCCCTTTCCTGCCCAAACCACCTCCTTTTATAGCCTTTCCTTTCGCCCCTTTTTCTTTAGTTCACCTCCAGCTTGTGCTGCTTCTGAAAGCACCAGTCAGGTGGAGCCCTGCCGGCTGCAGATGCAGTTGGTTCTCCCCCAGGCTTGGGTCGCTTCAGCTCATTCCCCTCCCCCGCTACACTTCTCTAGGGCGTTCGCGTACCACCTGCCCCGTGGCAAAGTACCACAGTTGGTACGCATACCACTGGTGGTAAAGCCCTGGACTAGAGGACCTCGCCTCAAAGGTCTCTTCTGACTGTTATTCGAAGGAGGAGGAGGAGGGGGGAAGGATCTCCTGCATGAGCTAGGAGTTGGACTAGATGACCTCCAGGATCCTTTCACACTCTGTGATTCTGTAAGGGTCTCCTGCTTGAGTAGGGGGTTAACTAGATGTCCTCCAGGGTCCCTTCCAATTGTGTGATTTGGTAAGGGTCCCCTGCTCGAGTGTGTGTGTGTGTGTGTGTGTGTGTGTGTGTGTGTGTGTGTGTGTGTGTGTTGGACTAGATGACTTCCAAGGTCCCTTCTGACTCAGTATTTCTGTAAGGGTTTCCTGCTTGAGCGAGTGTGGGGGGGGTCAGACTAGATGACCTCCAAGGTCCCTTCTGATTCAGTGATTCTGTAAGTGTCTCTTGCTCGAGCGTTGACAGGGGGGGTCGGACTAGATGACCTCCTAGATCCCTTCTGACTGAGTGATTCTGTAATTCTGTAAGGGTCTCCTGCTCGAGCAGGGGGTTCGAATAGATGACCTCCAAGATCCCTTCTGAGTCAGTGATTCTGTAAGTGTCTCTTGCTTAACCACAGGTGGGGGGGGTCGGACTAGATGACCTCCAAGATTCCTTCTGACTGAATGATTCTGTAATTCTGTAAGGGTCTCCTGATCAAGCAGAGGGTTCGACTAGATGACCTCCAAGGTCCCTTCTGATTCAGTGATTCTGTAATTCTTTAAGGGTGTCCTGCTCTAGCAGGGCGTCAGACTAGATGACCTCCAATGTCCCCTTCCAAATCTGTGATTTTGGCAAGAGCTGCGCACAATCCAAAGCCCCGCCCGCCCAGCCCACACGTTCTTCTTGAGGCATGGATGGGCAGGTTCCTCCCTGCCCCCTCCATCTCTCAGAGTCTGGATCTGCCCCTACAGGGATGAGGGAGGGGGGGGGGTCGGACTTAATGACCTCCAAGGTTGTCATCTAGGGAGAAAAAAGACCACAGGGAAAGAGCAGGAGCTCAGCAGGCAGGCAGGAAACATGGACAGGGAAGAAGCAGGAGCTGTTGCTGGAAGGTCCTCTGCTTTATTTTCTCCAGCCAGGAGAATGCAATCAGCGCTAATGAAATGAAAAGCTGGCAGATGAGCATGTTGGAAAGGAGGTGGGTTTATTTAGTTCTGGATCAGCTGGCAGCTTGATTGGGTTACCCTAAGGATTTTTTTTGGACAGTTTTTGCAGCTTTTGTAATTCAGAGACTCGGTTTGTGTGCTTTGGTTACTAGAATATTTTAGTCTGTATTTTAGGCTAGCAATGAGTCCAAAGTGTTGACTTCTGTAGGTTTAGTCCCTTTAAGCAAATGTAATTTGCAACCTTGGACTATAAAATCTTACTTGACGAACAATTTCTACTGTAAACACTACCTGTAAACACGTCAAATAGAGGTCCCATACCTAGTTATAAAATTATTTTTAATGTCTGATTTTAAAGTCCTCAATGGCAGTTCCCTCCCTCCAATCCAGGACATGGCATAGAAGCGTTGCTTGAGCAGGGTCCGCAAGATTATCTGGGACACTACACATCCTCTTCACGCCCTGTTTTCCTTGTTACTTCCTGGGAGGAGGCTTCGTGGTATCCGTAGCAGAGCATCCAGATTCAGCCACAGTTTCATTGCATACAGCATTAATCTCGTGAACTCTCAAGCTTCTTCCTTCCGTTATACATTGAAGATAGACAGTATTTAATATTTATTTGCTACATATATGTAGGGATGTGAGTCTCTATATATGTTCTTCATAGTATGCTTAGGTGTGCGTCATGTATGTGTTTCACTTTGAGAGCGGGCAACTAAATTTCATTTTTGATGTGTGCCGTTGTGCCCACAGTAAAAAATGACAATAAAGGTTTTCTTATCTTAGCATCTTATCATATCTTACCTTGCCTTATCTTATCTTACCTTACCTTACCTTATCTTATCTTCACACATTATTAAGAGAATGTGGATGAAGACCAGGAAAAGATTCTGTCCATGTTGAAAGCAATACATAAAACCATTCTTTCAGCTTGTGACAAAATAAGACCCAACATAAAAGAACAAGATGCCAGCTTAGGTACACAAACCCAAATTTTGGACTACAACCAAAGAACTAACAACACAGAAGATAACAGAAAAAGTGGAACAATCAAATACTGAGACAGAGGATCAATTGACCAACCAATACAATTAACGGAAAATCCGGAAAAGGGAGTGACAACAAATGTAATTAGTTTTACCCAATTATCTTGAGTCTGTCTTTGGCTTTTGAAAAGTTTTCATTTGAAGGTAACCAGGCTTAATTTAAATCTAAAGCTTTTCGGCATTGCCAGAGCCTTTCAGTCACAGATTGCAACATTGTGACACATGACAGGCCTGAGGCAGCTTAAAGAGAGAAAAAAACGGAGTTTATGTGTTTCTTTATTTTGTGAGCCTTTTTTGCTTTGCACTTGATTCCTGTGTCTTTAAGCGTACAGGGAAGGGATTGGTGCCTTCTTACTACACCGTGGAAGGAGAGCACAAAAAGGAGAGAGGAAGAAGGGCTGATCAGCTAGCTGGGGGGTCTAAAAACTTAGCAACTTTAAGACCTGTGGACATGACGGCTGATGAATTCTGGGAGTTGAAGTCCACAAATCTGAAGAGGGCCAGGTCCTGAGCGAGCCGGCAGTGGTGCATATTAATAAAGATTGGATAAATTCGTCGTACATTTCTCGGTGCAGAGGGAAAAGGGGTTCAGCCAAGGAACGGCCACCGAAGAAATTAAAACTGGTTGTTTTTCTTCCTTTTTTCTACAGTTGGTAACATTTTATTAGATTGTAGAATAACATGCAAAAATACAAAAGCGAATAGTAGGACACGATGGTGAGGAAAAAGGGGGGGAAGGTGAGGGGGAGAAGGGAAAAAGAACAGAATGCCTCCGTTGCCGTAGAAGGAAGCATTAACACTGAACCTCAACTTTTTATTTTTCCATAATTTTATAAACTAGCCATTTCTACAACAACCAACGAATCTAATCAGTAAAACCCAGAATTCCCCCCCCCCTTTTTTTTTAGTCATCAAGTTTTTGACACCTTGCTAAGCACTGGTGGTACTCGAAGACTGTCCTGTCCTAAAAGGGGAACAATTTGCTAAAAAGCTCCACTTTTCTCTTCAAGCTCTCCTTGTCGACCTCCAGCATTTCCTCAGTGTAACAAGGAGCGTCCCGGTTCTCCTTCACCAGCTCGTCAATCATCTCCATCAGCTGGGCCACCTGCTCCTCTCGCTCCTCCCCCTGGGCCTTGTTGTTGAAAGCCAGGTAGCGTTTCCCGCACAGGTTCACCTGCTCCTTCAGGGCGCAGTTCCCCTTGGAGATGAACCGGTCGAGGTCCTCCCCTTCCAGATCCTCCTTCCGGGTGAACAGGAGGATCATGTAGTTCTTGGCGCTGAGGCTGAAGATCTCCTTGATCAGCTTAGCCACTTCCTCCTCCTCCTGGGTGAAACGGCCTGGGCGGATCACCTGCAGGATGACGTGCAGGCCCGGGGTGCAAAACTTCACGCACTTCCTCACTTCGGCCATCGTTTCTGACTTGGGACGCCCGGTATCAAGGAAACCGGGTGTGTCAACAACCACAACCTTCCGGCCGTTCACCATCGTCTGCTCCCTTTGGCAACATTTGGTGACGGAACCAGAAGACATCTTCGATTCGAAGATGCGGCTTCCCAGACTGGTGTTTCCCGTCGCGCTCTTCCCGTTGCCTGTTTTGCCCACCAGGACGATCCTCCGTTCGGGACCTACAACCCAAAGTGGGGGAAGGGAGAGAAGAAGGGGACAGGTCAGCAGCATTGGGAGGAGACAACCAGGCTGGCGCCCAGGGAGGCGTCAAACAGGTTATCAGCCGTGATACCCCTGCACGCTCACAAGAGGTCGACATTCAGCCCATCTTAATCTCCCAGTCATTTCCCCTGACCGTTAGTAGGTCAGATTTTTGTAGAGAGCTTAAGCTTTATGCTATATCTATCTCTATCACCTAATTTATCTCTCTCTGTCTGTCTATCTGTCTACCTATCTATCTATCTAGCCTCTATCATCTATCGTCCATGCATCCATCTATAGTAAGAGAACCAGGCTGTGCCTGAGGGAGGCATCAAACGCATCATCAGTCGTGAATCCCTCTGCACTCGTAAGAGATCTAAATTCAGCCCCCTTTGAATGCCTTTCTTATCTCCTGCTCATGTCCCTTGATCCGTTAGTAGGTCAGATTCTTGTAGCGAACTGAAGCTTTCAATAAATATTGATACTCCTGATTTTCCTGGCCCTTGATCTATCTATCTATCTATCTATCTATCTATCTATCTATCTATCTATCTATCTATCTATCTATCTACCTACCTATCTACCTATCTACCTAACTACCTATCTATCTAACTATTACCTAATTTATATCTATCTATCTATCTATCTATCTATCTATCATTTATATTTATAGTTTATATCTCTATCACCTAATATCTATCTATCTATCTATCTATCTATCTATCTATCTATCTATCTATCTATCTATCTTCTATATCTATCACCTAATTTCTATCTTATCTATCTATCTATCTATCTATCTATCTATCTATCTATCTATCTATCTATCTATCTATCTATCTATCTT
The DNA here is from genome assembly GCF_016545835.1 of Crotalus tigris. Classification (NCBI taxonomy): domain Eukaryota; kingdom Metazoa; phylum Chordata; class Lepidosauria; order Squamata; family Viperidae; genus Crotalus; species Crotalus tigris. The sequence goes on from NW_024096986.1 coordinate 39,729, forward strand.
CTATATCTATCACCTAATTTCTATCTTATCTATCTATCTATCTATCTATCTATCTATCTATCTATCTATCTATCTATCTATCTATCTATCTCTATCATCTAATTTATCTCTCTATCCTATATATCTCTATCACCTAATTTATCTTATCTACCTACCTACCTACTTACCTATCTACCTATCTATTACCTAATTTATATCTATCTATCTATCTATCTATCTATCTATCTATCTATCTATCTATCTTCTATATCTATCACCTAATTTCTATCTATCTATCTATCTATCTATCTATCTATCTATCTATCTATCTATCTCTATCTTCTATATCTATCATCTAATTTTATTTATCTATTATCTATCTATCTATCATCCATCCATCCATCCAGCCACCCATCCATCCATCCATCCATCCAATTGTAGGAGATAATCAGGCTGAGCCTGAGGGAGGGGTCAAACGTGTCATCAGTCATGAATCCCTACACACTGGCAAGGGGTCCAAATCCAGCCCACTTTGGGTGCCTTTCCTATCTCCCACTCATTTCCCTTTGTCTGTTAGTAGGTCAGATTCTTGTAGCGAAATAAATCTTTATATAGGTAATGCTCAACTTACAACAGTCCCTTTCAGGACCGTTCAAATGGCACTGAACAAAGGGATGCATGGCCGTTTTTCACACTCACGACCTTTGCAGCAACCCCAGGGTCACGGGATCCAAATCCGGACGCTTGGAGACTGACTCATATTTACGACGGTTGCAAGGTCCTCTTTGGCGAACCTTCCGAGGAGCAAAGTCAACGAGGGAAGCCAGATTCTCTTCACACACTGGTTGACTAACTTACCAACCACTGCGATTCACTTCATAACGGAGGCAAGAAAGGTTGTAAACTGAGGCAAAACTCACTTAACAACCAAAATGTGGGGCTCTGTTGCAGTCATTAAGTCGAGTAATATCTGTCCTCTCCCGTTTTGGAAGGCCAGAGCTGGACTGAACAACTGTGGGCAAGACTCCCTTAAATGTTTCACTTAACGACCAAAATGTTGGGCTCCATTCTGGTCATAAGTCGAGGACTACCTGCCATTTCCTGTCTGTCAAGCTTCCCTTAACAACTGTGGCAAGAAAAAATGTAAAATGGGTCAAGGCTCCCTTAAATGTCTCACTTAACGACCAAAATGTTGGGCTCCCTTCCGGTCGTAAGTCGAGATTACCTTTACTCTTCTGTCTGGGGAGCTCCAGACTTCCCTTAGCAATTGAGGTGAGAAAAACCCTAAAATGGGACAAAGCTCCCTTAAACGTCTCACTTAACGACCAGAATTTTGGGCTCCATCTGGGTCGTAAGTTGAGGACTCCTTGTCCCCCCCCCCCGAGGACTGCAGCTCTGACCAAAGTGCCCCCCCCAAACACATTACCTCGGATGTTTGCAGACATTTCCAGACCAAAGTTGATCAGCCCAAACCGATAACTTTCTGGGTGAAAAGAGAAACTGAGTCACGCCGAAGAAGAGAATCGCGTTGCTCGGAGCTGGCCGGGATCTCTCCTCCCCCTCCCTCCCCAGAAGACCCCCGGGAGGGGGGGTCTCAAAGAGGGCCACCCCCTCCTGACTATCCTGGGGAGGGGTGACCCATCGGATCCTTCCCCCCCCCGGCCCATTTTCAATTGGGGGGGGACAGATGCTGGAGGGTTTCCGGAAATTGGAGGGGGGGGCACTTCAGTGCACCCTGCGGGACTGTCTCCAAGGGCTGCCCCCTTTCATTTGAGACCCCCCCCAGACAGCAGGGGAGGGGTCTCTGCTGAATTTTGTGGGGGGGGCGGGAAGGTGGAGAAGGAAGTGGCGAGAAAGGCCAAGAATTGGGGAGGGGGCTACGGCGGGCTAGCTCCGTGCCTTTTTTTGAGGGGGGGCTTTTCTGATTGGGGAGGGCTGCTGCAGCCCCCCTCCCCTATAAGGCACTGACTGGGAGGGGCTTTGGGCAAGAGCAGGGGGTCTCTGCTGAATTTCCTGCAGGGGGGGGGAGGAGGGAAGTGGCTGTAGGAGCTAAGAGGTGGCTTTTGAGGGGGGGGTCTTTCCTGGTTGGGAAGCCCCCTCCCCATCCTTCCCATGGCTGAAGACAGACAGACAGACAGACACACACACACACATACACACTGTTGGAGCAGGAGACCCTGACTGAATCACAGAATGACAGCCTGTGAAGGGACCCTGGAGGTCATCTAGTCCAGCCCCCTGCTCAAGTAGCAGACCCTGACCGAATCCCAGAAGGACAAGAGAGCGAAGGGACCCCGGAGGTCATCTAGTCCGACCCCCTGCTCGAGCAGGAGACCCTGACCGAATCCCAGAAGGACAAGAGAGCGAAAGGGACCCTGGAGGTCATCTAGTCCAGCCCCCTTCTCGAGAAGGACACCCTGACCGAATCCCAGAAGGACAAGAGCGCGAAAGGGACCCTGGAGGTCATCTAGTCTGACCCCCTGCTCAAGCAGGAGACCCTGACCGAATCCCAGAAGGACAAGAGCGCAAAAGGGACCCTGGAGGTCATCTAGTCCAGCCCCCTGCTCGAGCAGGAGACCCTTAGAGAATCATAGAATGACAGGCATGAAGGGACACTGGAGGTCATCTAGTCCGGCCCCCTGCTCGAGCAGGAGACCCTGACAATCCCAGAAGGACAAGAGCGCGAAAGGGAGCTGGGAGGTCATCTAGTCCAACCCCCTACCCCCCACTCCGGATTTTCTTCCTCTTGGCATGAATTCCAGGAGCCAAGCATTGGGGAGGGGGCTGGGGCGGGCTGGATCGGTGCCTTGTTTTCGGGGAGGGGGTCTTTCCTGGTTGGAGAGCCCCCTCCCCACCCTTCCCACGGCACTGACCGGGGGGGGGGGGATTTGGGCAGCCAGGGCTAGAGGAGACCCCCAGATCCTTCTCCTCCTCCTGCCTGCCTGCTGGAGGGGGGGGGAGGAGATTCAGGCGACCCTCCCCCACACCACCTTTCTATCCCCGAAGAGCCGAGAAGTCTCGACCGGTTGGACACCCACCTGCCTCTCCGCTGCGAGGGGTTTCCGTCTCTTCAGCAGAGAGCCGCATATAAATCGCCTGGACGGGGCGGGGGCGGGGGGCAGGACGGGGGGGGGAGAGCAGAGTCTCTCCTCGGCCTCGGATTGGCTGCGGCAGCCCTCTCCCCCCCTCCCCCGCGGAGCCTGGGCTGTCCCTGAAGTGGGGAGGGGGCGTCTGAATCCTTCCTGGGGGGGAGAATTATGGGGTGGGTGGCTGGGGGGATTTCCGTGGACCGGGGGAGGGGGGCTCTTTCCTGCCCTGCCCCGCCCCATGAATGAACAAGAGTCGGAAGGGAGCTGGGAGGTCATCTAGTCCAACCCAAACGCCCCCCCCCCAGCCCGCCGCCCCCCCCTCCCGTCGAGCAGGGGGAGCCTTACGGATTTACAGAATTTTGCAGACATTTTTACAGACATTTACACAGTCAGAAGGGACCTTAGAGGTCATCTAGTCCAACACACACACACACACACACACACAAACACGCACACAAACACGCACGCACCCCCGCTCGAGACCCTTGCCGACTCACACAATTGGAAGGGAGCCTGGAGGTCATCTAGTCCAACCCCCGGCTCGAGCAGGAGACCCTGACAGAATCATAGGACAGGCTTGAAGGGACCCTGGAGGTCATCTAGTCCAACACACACACAGACACACACACACACACACACACACACACGCTCGAGCATGAGACCCTTACCGAATGACACAATTGGAAGGGACCCCGGAGGTCATCTAGTCCAACCCCCTGCTCGAGCAGGAGACCCTTCCAGAATCACTGAATCAGAAGGGACCTTAGAGGCCATCTAGTCCAACACACACACACACACACACACAGGCTCGAGCAGGAGACCCTTACCGAATGACACCCTTGGAAGGGACCCTGGAGGTCATCTAGTCCAACTCCGTGCTCGAGCAGGAGACCCTCACAGAATCACTGAATCAGAAGGGATCTTGGAGGTCATCTAGTCCAACACACACACACACACACACGCTCGAGCAGGAGACCCTTGCTGAATCACACAATTGGAAGGGACCCTGGAGGTCATGTAGTCCATCCCCCTGCTCGAGCAGGAGACCCTTCCAGAATCACAGAATGACAGAGTGCAAAGGGACCCATGGAGGTCATCCACTCCAACCGCCTGCTCGAGCAGGAGACCCGCTACCGAATTCCAGAACGACGACAGTCGGAAGGGAGCCGGGAGGTCATCTAGTCCAGCCCTCCCCAGCCGCCCGCTTTTCTCCCTCTTTGCACGAATCCCAGCCTCTTCCAGGAAAGGGGTCGTTTTCCCCCCCCCCACCTTCCCCTCCGCCTGGCCCTCTCTGCGACTGCGCGAGCTGCGAGGGGCAAACGAAAGCGAAAACGGCCGAGGGTCGCTGCAGCTGTCTGGAATCACGTGGTTGCAGAGAAGACGTCTCTTCTTGGCAGAGACCCCCCCCCCCCAAAATATCTCAGCTGACAGGCAGCTGTCAACCATTCGGGGCGGGGGAAGAACAGCCCCCCCCCGTTAAACAGCTGCCCCTATTAATAGCAAGCGGGGACGCCCCCCCCTCCCCTCCCCCCGTCCCTGGAGGGGCAGATCCGGACTCTGAGAAGGGGAGGGGGCGGGGAGGACCCCCGCCCAGCCCTGCCTCGAGAAGAACGGGTGGGTCGGGCGGGCGGGGGGGGCTTTGGCTCGCGCGCAGCTCTGGCCACAATCACGGATTTGGAAGGGGACCTTGGAGGTCCTCGAGTCCGACCCCTCCCCCGCCGCCGCCAACGCTCCAGCAAGAGACCTTTACAGAATCCACTGAATCAGAAGGGAGCCTTGGAGGTCATCTAGTCCGACCCCCTGCTCCAGCAGGAGACCCTTACAGAATCACTGAGTCAGAAGGGACCTCGGAGGTCATCTAGTCCAACTCCCCCCCCCCCGCTTGTGTAGGAGACCCTTACAGAATTACAGAATCACTTGAGTTAGAAGGGACCTTGGAAGTCAACACATACACACACACACACACACACACACACACACACACAATCGAGCAAGAGACTTACCGAATCACACAGTTGGAAGGGACCTTGGAGGTCATCTAGTCCAACCCCCTGCTCGAGCAGAAGACCCTTACAGAATCACAGAAAGCCAGAGTGTCATCTAGTCCGACCCCCTCCCCGCACCCGCTGAAGCAGGAGACCCTTACAGAATCACTGAGTCAAAAGGGACCTTGGAGGTCATCTAGTCCAACCCCCCCACACTCAAGTAGGGGACTCTTACAGAATCACAGAGTCAGAAGGGGCCTTCGAAGTCATCTAGTCCAACACACACACACACACACACACACACACACACACACACACGGACAGCACACGCTCGACCATGAGACCCTTGCCGAATCACACAATTGGAAGGGACCCTGGAGGTCATCTAGTCCAATCCCCTGCTCCAGCAGGAGACCCTTACAGAATCACTGAATCAGAAGAGACCTTGGAGGTCATCTAGTCCAACACACACATACGCATACACACACACAAACACACACGCATGCACTCGAGCAGGAGAGCCTTAGCGAATCACACAATTGGAAGGGACCTTGGAGGTCATCTAGTCCAACCCCCTGCTCGAGCAAGAAACCCTTACAGCATCATAGAATGACAGGCTTGAAGGGACCCTGGAGGTCATCTAGTCCAACCCCCTGCTCGAGCAGGAGACCCTTACAGAATCACTGAATCAGAAGGGAGCCTTGGAGGTCATCTAGTCCAACCCCGTGCTCCAGCAGGAGACCCTTACAGAATTACAGAATCACTCAGTCAGAAGGGATCTTGGAGGTCATCTAGCCCAACACACACCCCGCACCCACTCGAGCAGGAGACTCTTACAGAATCACTGAAGGTCCTTGGAGATCATCTAGTCCAACTGCTCCCCCCCCCTTGTGTAGGAGACCTTTACAGAATTACAGAATCACTCAGTCAGAAGGGACCTTGGAAGTCAACACACACACACACACACATGCACACGCACACGCTGGAGCAGGAGACTCTTACCGAATCACACAATTGGAAGGGACCTGGGAGGTCATCTAGTCCAACCCAAACGCCCCCCCCCACCCGCCGCCCCCCTCCTCCCGTCGAGCAGGGGGAGCCTTACGGATTTATAGAATTTTGCAGACATTTCAACAGAAATTTAGAGTCAGAAGGGACCTTAGAGGTCATCTAGTCCAGTGGTTCTTAACCTTTTTGAACGAATTGCCCCCTTGAGCCAATGAGGAAGTCGTCATCGCCCCCCTCCCCCCAAAACAACCTCTCAATCACAACATAGGAAATAATTCTTCAATTTATGCAAACCCTTTTTTTTGTTTCCTTTAAAACTGTCATCAGGACATATCGATGCAAATACTTTATTTCCAGTCTTTTTCCCCTATCTCAACTGTGTGTGAGAAATTTTATTCCCAAACTTCGTGATACGTGCATTTCGTGATGATCTTCTTTATTCAAAACACTTCAATGCAATGACCAACGAAAACAAAATTCAACTGCAAGAAAGTGAAATGCCCAAAAAGAAAAACAGTAACATTTCATGACTGAATTACAAGTCAAATTTAAGACGCAAAAAAGAAATATAAAAAGGGCACAAGAACAAACCGCAATGCAGGAACTAAGAATTTCAAGACGCAAACTCTGAAACTCAATGAAGATTCGAGGAAACTATATAGCAGTGGTTCTCAACCTGTGGGTGGGGACCCCATTTGGGGTCGAACGACCATTTCACGGGGGTCGCCAAACAACGCAGTCCGCCATTTTATTCCCCCTTTTCCTTAGCTGTGCTCCTCCCTTTTATTCTATTGGCTTTGGAAAGCCAATAGAATAGACTCTCTTGAACAGAGTCTCATTCTATTGGCTTTCCAAAGCCAATAGGAATGGTCCAGGCTGTCTCTGCCCTGCTGAGCCCGCCAAAAGTCCCATTCTGCAAACGGGGCTGCACCAGTTGAGTAGTCCTCAACTTACGACCGTTTGGGGGTCACGGCATTAAAAAGGTTGAGAACCACTGTTTTGGATCATCTTTTTCCGATCGAATTCTGCCTGCTGTTTATAAATAAATCTTTTTCCGATCGCGTTTAGATCGCGTTTAGATTTTCAGGCGTGCCCACCGTGATAGGTCCATACCCCGTTCTTTGAATTCCGGCCTGTGCTTTAATTTCCCTTCCTTATTCAAAGCGTCTCGATAAGTCACAATTTTCTCATTGTTGATTTAAGTTTGGCCGAACACTTTTGAGGACATTTCGGCGACGTTTCGAGACCAACCACTTGCCTTAGCAAGGGGTCAAAAACTCGACGGACGGGGGGGGGAGGAAAAAAGGGATACAGTACAGGTAGACTTACAATAGCTTGCTTACTGACGGTCGGAAGTTACGACGGCACGGGAAAACGTTTTGACGATTTCTCACCCTGAGGGCCGCTGATTGACACCCGGAGGCTGGGCAACTTGACTCATACTTAGGACGGTCGCAGCGTCCCCCCCCGGGGGTGTGGTGGTCACGTGATCCGCTGTTGCGACCTACTGTCTCCTGGGGGGGAGGGGACGAAAATGGGGTGTCCGAAGGAAGCCCTGGGACACCCCATTGTTGTCCCCTCCCCCCCAGAAAACAGTAGGTCGCAACTGCGGATCGGGACACCCCACTGTCATCCTCTCCCCCCCAGGAGATAGTACGTCACACCAGTGGATCACGTGACCCCCCCGGGGGGACGCTGCGACCGCCCTAAATACGAGTCAAGTTGCCAAGCCTCCGGATCCTAAACATCCTCAAGGCGTTCGCCCAAACTTAATCACCGGTGAGAAAATTGTGACTTATCAAGACGTTTTGAATCCTGAAGGGAAATTAAAACACAGACAAAAATTAGAAGAATAGGGCGTGGACCTATCACAGTGGGCACACCGGAAAGTGTAAACGCCCAGAGACTAAGGACTAAGGCTAAGGACCGAAGGAAAGGATGGTGTGTGTGTGTGTGTGTGTGTGCGTGTGTGTGTGTGTGTGTGTGTGAAGGCTGGGGGGGAATGTGGAAAAGGCATGGCCCAATGAGGGCTGGAGTTGAGGCCGGAGACAGGCCCAAACTTCTTTGGCCACTGGACAGCTGACCCTTCCTTCTTTGCCTGCCGGACGAGGAAACCCAGGGCAATCTGGCAAAGGGACGCGCTGAAAGTGAAAGGTGGGGGACCGAACGGAGGCTCGCTTGCCATTGCAGGAGGGACCCCCCCCCACTTCCAAGGTGGAAAGCTTTCGGGGGAGCACCCTTCGTTCTGACCCACCCCTGGAGTAGATTCCCCTCGTTCCATCTCCCCCTGTGGCAGCTGTCTAAGGAAAACGTGAATTTACCCCAGGAAAACAGGAAGGGGTGAGAAAGAAGCTCAAGGCTGCCCTGCCTTGATGCTCTTTGGTGCCAGCGGGAGCGAAGGGGAGACACTTTCAGGATTCTGCTGCTGTCATTTCGACCAATAAAGGCTCACTTGCCATGCAGGAGGGACCCCCCCCTCCTGCTTCCAGGGTGGAAAACTTTTGGGGGAGCACGCTGCATTCTGACCTACCCCTTCAGTAGATTCCCCTCATTCCAACTCCCCCCGTGGCAGCTGTCTAAGGAAAACGTGAATTTACCCCGGGAAAACAGGAAGGGGTGAGAAAGAAGCTCAAGCCTGCGTTTCTTTGATGCTCTTTGTTGCCAGCGGGAGTGAAGGGGAGACACTTTCAGGATTCTGCTGCTGTCATTTAGACCAATAAAGGCTTGCTTGTCGTGCAGGAGGGACCCCTCCCTCTCCCATCGGCAGAGCACCCTGCATTCTGACCCACCCCTCGAGTAGATTCCCCTCGTTCCCTGCCCCCCTCCCCCTCTGCGAGTGGGTTGCTGCGTGGATCCGGCTAAGCTAGAGGTGACCGACCAGGCTGTTCTCCCCCAAATCCCGCCTTCAAAACACACGGCTTCTTTCCAAAGCGAGGAGGAGATTTAATAAAAAGGTTTTCATAAGAAGAACCGACAGGATTTCCCTCGTGAGTCCAGATTCACCATTGGAAGGCGGTGTGGAAAAGTACAGAGACGGCCTTTCAGGAAACGGGCGGCACCTGTATAAGGAAAATGTGAATTCACCCCGGGAAAACAGGAACAGGTGAGCAAGAACCCCAAGGCTGCCCGGCCTTGAGGCGCTTTGGTGCCAGCGGGAGCGACGGGGAGACACTTTCAAGATTCTGCTACTATAATCGGTACCGGACAAAGTCTACTATTTCTTGTGTCGGTGGTTTCTCGGCCTGGTCTGCCTCGAAGGATTGACAGATGGGGAAGCCCCAAAGAAAACATGTAGGAAAACAGGGATTCGCCCCAGGAAAACAGGAATGGGGGAGAAAGAACCTCAAGGCTGTCCTGCCTTGATGCTCTTTGGTGCCAGCGGGAGCAAACGGGAGACATTTTCAAGATTCTGCTACTATAATCAGTACCAACAAAGTCTAATATTTCTTGTGTCGGTGGTTTGTCGGCCTGGTCTGCCTCGAAGGATTGACAGATGGGGAAGCCCCAAAGAAAACATGTAGGAAAACACGGATTCGCCCCAGGAAAACAGGAACGGGTGAGATAGAACCTCAAGGCTGTCCTGCCTCGATGCGCTTTGGTGCCAGCGAGAGTGAAGGGGAGATGCTACTGTCATTTATCCCAATAAAGTCCAGCTCTAACATTTCTTGTGTTGGTGGTTTCCTGGCCTGGTCTCCCTCGAAGGATTGAGAGACGGGAAGCACGAAAGAGAGTGTCTTTCCAAAGGGTCCAAGCTGGTAGGGAATGAGGCTATGGACCCGGCAGACACGGGTGTGGGGGCAGGTTATTGAAGAAAGTCCGTCATCCTGGGGGGAGAAATCGGCTTCTCGGGAGGAGGAAGTGGCTTGGGGTGATTCCGCCACGACTCGGGTTCGTCGGAGGTCTCCCGGCGAGAGCTGGATTCGAACGGAACAAAAGGGGGGAAACGCAGGGCTGTGGCCTGTGGGAGAGCTGCCCCCGAGAGGAAAGGATCGAGTAGGAAGACTTTGGGGTGTTTTTTTTTTTTAGAGAAGAGAGCACCAGGAGAAATTCTTCTTTGTCTTATACTGCTTTTCGTCCTTCTTCATCATGTCTTCCGTGTAATACGGCGCTTCGCGGTTCATGAACACCAGCTGATCAATCATGCTCATCAGCTGGTCCATCTGGGTCTCTTGTTCTTTGCCTTCGGCCTTGTTGTCGAAAGCCAGGATCCGGGACCCGCATTCGGAGACTTGATCCCGAAGAGAGGAATCATCCTCGGACAGGAATTGCTCCAGAGTTTTCTCTTCCAGGTCCTCTTTCCGGGAGAACAAGAGGATCATGTAATGCTTGGCATTGAGGTTGAAGATCTCCTTGATCAGCTTAGCCACGTCCTTCTCCTCCTGGGAAAAACGGCCCGGACGAATCACCTGCACGATGACGTGCGGGCCCGGGGCGCACATCTTCACGCACTTCTTCACTTCCTCCGCCGTTTTGTGCGGTGGAACCTTGGTGTCGAAAAAGCCCGGCGTGTCCACCACCACAATCTTACTGCCGTTCCACGACGCCTCCTTCCTTTCGCAAGACACAGTGACGGAGTTAGGCGACGCCACCGCGTAAAAGGCTTTGCTTCCCAGGATGGCGTTTCCCGTCGCGCTTTTCCCATTCCCGGTCTTGCCCACCAGGACGATCCTCCGCTCGGGCCCTGCAACGCAACGGGGGGAGGACGCACAAAAGGCGACCCGGATCAGCCGTGTACGCACGTCATCACAGCCTGTCCCTCCACCCAGGAGAGCGAGTCCCAACTCACTCCCGCCCCCACCCCCTCACCCTCAGGGACCCAAAACGTTACATTCGATGCTTGCAGCCATTTCCAGAAGATTCCAGAAGATTCCCACAGGACAAATCACGATCTTTCTGGGGGAAAAAAGCGAAACAGACTCAGCCAAAGGAGAGACTTGCCCAGCTTGGAGATGGACAGGGCCCCTCCCTTCCCTCCAGAAGAACACAGGCAGCGATTGGAGAGAGAGGGATTAAAAGCGATCCCTCCACGCCCTCCCCACAGACTTGAGGCTTGCCCGGCTCGGAGATAGACAGGGGGCCCCCTTCTCTCCAGAAGACACAGGCAGAGATTGGAGAGAGAGGGATTAAAAGCGATCCCTCCAGCCGCTCCCCACAAATTTGAGGTTTGCCGGCTCGGAGATGGACAGGGCCCCCCTTCCCTCCAGAAGACACAGGCAGCGATTGGAGAGAGAGGGATTAAAAGCGATCCCTCCAGCCCCTCCCCACAGACTTGAGGCTTGCCCGGCTCGAAGATAGATGGGCCCACCTCCCTCCAGAAGACACAGGCAGCGATTGGAGAGACAGGGATTAAAAGCGATCCCTCGAGGCCCTCCCCACAAATTTGAGGTTTGCCAGCTCAGAGATGGACAGGGCCCCCCTCCCTCCAGAAGACACAGGCAGAGATTGGAGAGAGAGGGATTAAAAGCGATCCCTCCACACCCTCCCCATAGACTTGAGGCTTGCCCGGGAGATTCGAAGACACAGGCATTGGAGAGAGAGGGATTAAAAGCGATCCCTGGCCCTCCCCACAGACTTGAGGCCCCACCGGAGATAGACAGGGGCCCCCCTCCAGAAGACACAGGCAGCGATTGGAGAGAGAGGGATTAAAAGCGATCCCTCCTCCCCTCCCCACAGACTTGAGGCGGAGTCATCCCGATCCCTCCTTTCTCCTCCCCTGCTTTGGGGCTTCGGGAAAGGTGGGAATCGATCCCCAAACGCCAGCCTTCAGCTGGATCCCGCTTCAGTGCCAGCCTGCCTCCACCAATCAATCAGAAAAACAGCCGGAAGGGACCTTTGGAGGTCATCTTGTCCAACCCCCTGCCGAAGCGGGAGACCCTTACGGAGTCAGAGAAGAGCAGAGTTCGAAAGGATTCTCCAAAGCACCGGAGGGCGGGAGAAGAAAGCACGCTTGGAGATTGACCAAGGAGAGAAGCAACCTGGAATGAAGGAGAGAGTTCCTGACAGGGAGGACGATTCAGCGGTGGAACTGCTTGCCACCAGAAATTGTGGGCGCTCCATCACTGGACGTTTTTTGAAGAAGAGACAAGACAGTCACTTGTCTGAGACGGTAGCAGCTGAGACGGAGGGGTGGCAGGGGGAGGGAGAGAGGGAGTCAGCAAGGGTAGGGGGTCTTCTGCTCGAGCAGGGGGCTGGACTAGATGGCCTCCGAGGTCCCTTCCCCACTCTGTGAATCTGGCGGGGGGGGGCTCCTGCTCAAGCAGGGGGCTGGACTAGATGGCCTCCGAGGCCCCTTCCCCACTCTGTGAATCTGGCAGGGGGGCTCCTGCTCGAGCAGGGGGCTGGACTTGATGCCCTCCAGGTCCCTCCCCACTCTGTGAATCTGGTGGGGGGCTCCTGCTCGAGCAGGGGGCTGGACTAGATGCTCCAAGGCCCCTTCCCCACTCTGTGAATCTGGCGGGGGCTCCGCTTGAGCAGGGGGCTGGACTAGATGCCCTCCGAGGCCCCTTCCCCACTCTGTGAATCTGGCGGGGGGGGGCTCCTGTTCGAGCAGGGGGCTGGACTAGATGGCCTCCGAGGCCCCTTCCCACGCGGTGCTTCTAAGTGCCAAGCTCGTCTGTCGAAGGCCCCCCCCTCCCTCCCTCCCTCCTCCCCCCCACTTTCTACCCGGCTCGACCTGTCGGACAGCAACCTGAGCGAGTCTCCAGCTGGGCGCGGAGGGGGTCGCGTCTGCCTCTCAGCTGCTTCCCCCGACGGGCTGCGGGCTGCTTTCGCTTCTGCGGGGGGGGGGAGGAATCGCCCTTCGCTAGGCAGAGGTGGGCGGGGCAGGAAGGGGAGGGGGCGGGGCCTCTTCCACCCACCTCCCCGCCCCTCCGACTGGCTGCGAGAGTGAATTTCTTCTTTCTGAAACGGGTTTTCTCTGTGTGTTTGTGTGTGTGTGTGTGTGTGTGTGTGTGTTGTGAGCCGGGGGGGGTCTTCCTAGCCCTTCCCGGAGGCCACTGACAGAACCAGGTCTTGGGTCTTCCGTTAGGAAAGAGCCGGAAGGGGCCTTGGAGGTCATCTAGTCCAGCCCCCTCCTGGCGCCGGAGACCCTGGCAGAAACACGACGTTGGAAGGGGTCTGGGAGGTCATCTAGTCCAGCCCCCCTGCTGAAGCAGGAGACCCTTGCAGAAGCACAAAGTCGGAAGGGACCTTGGAGGTCATCTAGTCCCACCCCTTCCTCAAGCTGGAGACCCTGGTAGAAGCACAAAGTCGGAAGGGGTCTGGGAGGTCATCTAGTCCAGCCCCCTCCTCGCGCCGGAGACCCTGGCAGAAGCACAAAGTTGGAAGGGTTCTGGGAGGTCATCTAGTCCAGCCCCCTCCTCGCGCCGGAGACCCTGGCAGAAACACAAAGTCGGAAGGGGTCTGGGAAGTCATCTAGTCCAGCCCCCCTGCTGAAGCAGGAGACCCTTGCAGAAGCACAAAGTCGGAAGGGACCTTGGAGGTCATCTAGTCCAGCCCCCCTGCTCGAGCAGGAGACCCTTACCAAATAGGAGCGTAGGAAGGCACCTTGGAGGTCATCCAGTCCCACCCCTTCCTCGAGCTGGAGACCCTGACAGAATCACAGAGTGACAGAGCCGGAAGGGACCTCGGAGGTCATCTAGCCCAACCCCCTCCTCAAGCAGCATACCCTTATGGCATCGCAGAATAAAGAATAGAAAGGGACGTGGGAGATCATCTAGTCTAGTCCGTCCCCCTCCTCGAGCAGGCGACTCTTATAGAATCACAAGAGCTGGAAGGGACCCTGGAGGTCATCTAGCCCAGCCCCCTGCTTCTTCGAGCCGGAGACCCTGACGGAATCGCAGAAGGGCAGAGCTGGAAGGGACGCTGGAGGTCATCTAGTCGAGCCAGAGTTGGAAGGGCGGGGCAGGAACGTTTGGCGTTGATTCTTTCCGACGACGACACAAGCAGTTCCAGCCGGCAAAGCTGACACGCGTCAGATCGAGATTTCACACGAACACGCACGCACGCACACACACCCGTAAGTCTGTCGCGCTGTAGATAAGAAGGGAGAAAGCGGAAGGAGTTCAAAATGTTGGCTGTTTCCTTCGAGATCACGTGTTTGCCTTGCTCTCCTTTCAGGAGACCCGCATCCGCGACTCTGCTAGAGCCCAAAGACCCCCATTCACAAGTGACGCTTCCTCCCGCGGTCTCCTAACTCCGGGTCAACCCTCCCTCTCTTTTCCTTCCTTCCTCCCTCCCTCCTCTTCCTCTTCCTTCCTTCCACTGTCTGTCTTTTCTTTCCTCCGTGCCTTCCTGCCACCTTCCTTTCCTTCTTCCTCCCTTCCTGCCCTCCTTCCTTCTCCCTTCCTCTTTTCCTCCCTTCCTCCCTATCTTTCCTTCTTTCCTCTCTCCCTCCCACCTTCCTCTCTTCCTTCTTTCCACTGTCTCACCTTTCTCTCGTCCGTTCCTTCTTCCTTCCCTGTCCTTCCCTCTCTCTCTCCCTTCCTTCCTTCCTTCCTCCCTGCCTCCCTCCCTCTTTTCCTCCCTTCCTTCCTCTCTGCCTTCCTCTCTCTCTTTCCTTCCTCCCTTCCCTCCCTCCCTTCCTCTCTTTCTTCTTTCCTTCTTTCCACTGTCTCGCCTTTCTTTCCTCCACTCCTTCCTCCTTCTTTTCGTTTTTCCTCCCTCCTTCCTGCCCTCCTTCCTTCCCTCCCCTCCCTCTTTCTTTTTTTCCTTCCTTCCCTTCCTTCCTCTTTCTTTCATCTACCATCTAATCTATCATTTCTATCTACCAACCTTTCCTTCCTTCCTTCCTCTGTCCCCTTCCTTCCTTCCGCTCTCCCCCTTTCTTTTTCCTCCCTTTCCTTCCTCCATCCCTTCTTTCCTTCTTTCCTTCCTTCCTTACCTCCTTCCTTTTTTCTCTATCTATCTATCTATCTATCTATCTATCTATCTATCTATCTATATATCTATCTACCTATCCCTCCCTATCTATCTATCTATCTATCTATCTATCTATCTATCTATCTATCTATCTATCTATCTGTCTATCTATCTATCTATCTGTATCTGTCTGTCTGTCTGTCTGTCTGTCTGTCTCTCTCTCTCTCTCTCTCTCTATCTATCATCTATCTATCTTCTCTGACCATCCATTCATCCATCCATCCATCCATCCATCCATCCATCCATCCATCCATCCATCCATCCATCCATCTATTCATCCATCCATCTAGATGACCTCCGAGGTCCCTTCCAACTCCGTGATTCTGTCAGGGTCTCTTGCTCGCGCAGGCGGTTGGGCTAGATGACCTCCCAGGCCCCTTCCCGCTCTGTTCCCATGGAAAGGCTGCTGGGGGGAGGCGGGGGAGGGGGAGGGGCGCCCTGCAAAGCGGCCGGCCGAGAGCAGAGGAAGCGAGCCTGGCTTTTGCCCGGGGGGGGGCGTGGGAGGAGGGAGAAGGGGGGGAGGCGACCCAGCCCGGAGCGGCCCTTGGGCGCCCCGCCTCTTTCCTGGGCCTGGGGGGGGGGCGGGAGAGGGGGGGGCTCGTGGTGAGTCGTTCTTCTTTTCCATCACGTGATTTCCAGGCAGCGCCGCCGGCGGGAGACTTTCGCTTTCCTCCGCTCTTTGGCTCTCCCCTTACACGGAGCGACAGAGCTGGAAGGGACCTCGGAGGTCATCCAGTCCAACCCCCTGCTCAAGGAGGAGACCCTGACAGAATCCTAGAAGGAGAGTTGGAAGGGTCCCTGGAGGTCATCTAGCCCGACCCCCTGGCTCGAGCAGGAGACCCTTAGAAAGCAGTAGAGTCACAGAGCTGGAAGGGGCCTCGGAGGTCATCTAGCCCGACCCCCTGGCTCGAGCAGGAGACCCTTACAAAATAAAAGAGCTGGAAGGGACCTCGGAGGTCCTCTAGCTCAACCCTCTGCTCGAGCAGGAGACCCTTAGAAAACAGTAGAGTTACAGAGCTGGAAGGGGCCTTGGAGGTCATCCAGTCCAACCCCCTGGCTCGAGGAGGAGACCCTTCCGTAATCCCAGATTCACAGATCCTCCGCGTTTCTTCATCGCGCACAGCAGCCGCTTAGGGCTGTGTCCCCTCCTCCCCACAAAGCCCCCCTTTCCCTCCCCCAAAGGCCCCCTCCCCGCCTCCAGCAGCCTTTCAATTGGAACAGAGCTGAAAGGCCCCTCGGAGTGCCCCTGTCCTTCTGTGACTCTCTAAGGGTCCCTTGCTCGGGCAGGGGGTTGGACTAGATGACCTCCGAGATCCCTTCCAGCTCTGTCCTTCTGCGATTCTGTCAGGGTCTCCTGCTGGAGCAGGGGGTTGGACTACATGACCTCCGAGGTCCCTTCCAGCTCTTTTATTCCGTAAGGCTCTCCTGCTGGAGCAGCGGATTGGACTAGATGACCTCCAAGGTCCCTTCCAGCCCTTTTATTCCATAAGGGTCTCCTGCTCGAGCAAGGGGTTGGGCTGGATGACCTCCGAGGTCCCTTCCAGCCCTTTTATTCCGTCAGGGTCTCCTGCTCGAGCAGGGGGTTGGGCTAGATGACCCCCGAGGTCCCTTTCAACTCGGTCCTTCTGTGCTTCGGTAACCGTCTCCTGCTTGAGCAGCGGGTTGGACTGGATGATCTCCAGGTTCCCTTCCAGCTCTTTTCTGATGGAAGACCAAGACCTGGTTGGTGAAGCTGGCCTGGAAACAGTGTCTGTGTGTGTGTCTGTGTGTGTGTGTGTGTGAAATGGTCGTTCGACCCCAAATGGGGTCCCGACCCACAGGTTGAGAACCACTTTGCTAGAGCAAGGGGTTGGACTAGATGACCTCCTTGGTCCCTTTCAACTCTGTCCTGTGATTCTGTAAGGGTCTCCTATTTGAGCAAGGGGTTAGACTGGATGACCTCCGAGGTCCCTTCCAGCTCTTTTATTCCGTAAGGGTCTCCTGCCTGAGCAAGGGGTTGGACTAGATGACCTCCTTGGTCCCTTCCTGCTCTTTTCTTCCGTAAGGGTCTCTTGCTTGAGCAGCGGGTTGGACTGGATGACCTCCAAGGTCCCTTCCTGCTCTTTTATTCTGTAAGGGTCTCCTGCTTGAGCAGCGGGTTGGACTGGATGACCTCCAGATTCCCTTCCAGCTCTTTTCTGATGGAAGACCAAGACTTGGTTGGTGAAGCTGGCTTGGAAACAGTGTCTCTGTGTGTGTGTGTGTGTGTGTGTGTGTGTGTGTGTGTGTGTGTGTGTGTATCTCAGTGGCCCCAAATCCATCCATCAGTCCCTGAGCTTGCGGGAACAAAGGCCGGAATTACGCCTTGAATGGACCCACCGAATAAACATCTCTTTTCCATGGCAGGAAAAATCGGCTTTTTTCTTTGGAAAATCCTGGCTGGGGAGGGGGGGGGCGACTTCCCGGCTGGCCTTTCTTGGCTGACCTCAAATGCCCCCCCCCTCTCTTTTTTGTTCCTTGTGGCCTTTGCAATCCTTGCCCAGCCTCCACCCTCCGTCCCTCGGGATATCTTTCCCATCTGGGATCCATCCTGCAAGGCTCAGCAGCCCCCCCAGCCCCCCCAGCCCCCCAATTCCTTCCCCAGCCCGGCTGGACTCTTCCCAGGAGCCCCGAGGCCCCCATAGCCCCCACCCCAGAGATAAGGGGGGGGTCTCTGCCTCCCCCTCTCCGTGCATCAGCCTGTCCGTTCTTCTCTCCGACCAATCCGGCCTCTGTCATTCCCAGCGACTTGGAGGGAATCCAGGGGAAATGGCGGTCTCGGGTGGGACCCTTGGAGGGCATCTAGTCCAACCCCCTGCTGGAGCAGGTAGACCCTAACCTTAACTTTCCTCCTCCACAAGAGTGGAAGGGACGATTGAAAAGGAGGCGGGGGGGGAGAGAGGACCAGATGGATCAGCCCCAAGCGGGGGGGGGGGCAGTAAAGAAGGGGGGGTGCAGCTTCTTTTAAGACCCTCCCCCTCCAATTCCTGTTTTGCTTCCTCTGGGGGTGGAGAGCTGGTGGCTATAATAACCAAGCGAGAGGCCTCTCCTTCGGCTGATTTATTTTTTTTTCTCTCTCTCTCTTTTGATCCATCACATTCCTCTCGGCTCTTTTGGGCCGAGCCCCGTTGTCTGGAAATGGCTGGAAACATCCAAGGTAAAGTCTGGGTCCCTGGGGGGGGCGGTGTGGGGGGGGGATGAGCTGGGGGGGTGGGAGCTGCTGTCCTGGGTGTCCTGCTGTCTTGCGAGGGCGCACGCAGGGATGCACGACCGATGGCGCCTTTGACGCCTCCCTCGGGCTCAGCCTGGTGATCTCCTCCGATAGATGGACGGATGGATGGATGACAGATAAATCGTAGAAATTACACATGATACATAGAGATAGGTAGATGATAGATAGATAGATAGATAGATAGATAGATAGATAGATAGATAGATAGATAGATATATTAGCTGATGGAGATAGATATAGAAGATAGAGATGATAGCTAGAGATAGATGTAGAAGATAGATAGAGAGAGAGAAAGACAGACAGACAGACAGAGATAAATTAGGTGGTAGAGATAGATATTGACGATAGATAGATGATAGATAGATAGATAGATAGATAGATAGATAGATAGATAGATAGATAGATAGATAGATATAGATAGATAGATAGCTGATAGAGATAGATATAGAAGATAGAGATGATAGCTAGAAATAGATGTAGAAGATAGATAGATAGATAGATAGATAGATAGATAGATAGATAGATAGACAGAGACAGACAGAGATAAATTAGGTGGTAGAGATAGATGTTGACGATATAGATAGATAGATAGATAGATAGATAGATAGATAGATAGATAGATAGATAGATAGATGATAGATAGATAGATGATAGATAGATAAGATAAGATATAAATTAGGTGATAGAGTTAGAGATAGATATAGAAGATAGATAGATAGATAGATAGATAGATAGATAGATAAATAGATAGATGGATGGATGGATATAAATTAGCTGATAGAGAGATATAGATAGATAGATAGATAGATAGATAGATAGATAGATAGATAGATAGATAGATAGATAGATAGATAGATAGATAGTGATAGAGAGAGATATAGAAGATAGAGATAAATTAGATGATAGTTAGAGATAGATATAGTAGATAGACAGAAAGACAGATATAAATTAGGATAGAGATAGATAGATAGATAGATGCATAGATATAAAATGTGATAGAAAAAGCTTTTGACCAATTGAATTGGCAATTTATGTTAAGATTAATTGAGAAAATGAATTTTGGAGAAAAATTTTTACAGCTCTTGGTGTTATTTATCAAAAACAAACGGCACAACTTATAGTTAATGGGGGTTTGTCAGATGTGTTTACAATAGAGAAGGGGACTAGACAGGGTTGTCCATTGTCACCGTTGCTGTTTGTTTTAACTTTGGAAATATTGCTGATTAAAATTCGAGAATCACAGCAAATAAAAGGAATAGAAGTTAATAAAAAAGAATATAAATTAAGGGCCTTCGCAGATGACTTGGTGGTTACCTTATCCCAACCTACTTATTCTGTAATAGAGCTACTACAATTGATACATCAATATGGACAGGTTTCGGGTTTTAAAATTAATAATAATAAAACTAAAATATTGCCCAAAAATATGACTAATCTGGATAAGCAGATTTTGGTTAACCTGACAGATTTTGAGGTTGTTAATAAGGTAAAATACTTGGGGGTTATTTTATCTGTTTCTAATGCAAAATTGTATAAAAATAATTATGAAAGGTTGTGGGTCAATATACAAAGAGATTTGAAAAATTGGGAGAAGTTGCAATTATCTCTTTTGGGAAGAATTGCGGCGATTAAAATGAATGTTTTGCCAAAGTTTCTTTTTTTATTTCAAATGATACCTATTTTAAAGAATGAGGTTAATTTAGATGAATGGCAGAAAGGTATTAATAAATTTATCTGGGCAGGGAAAAAACCAAGAGTAAAACTTAAAATTATACAAGATATTTGTGAGAGAGGTGGACTCAAGGTACCGAATTTGAAATTGTATTATGAGGCTGTGGTTTTAACATTAATAAGTGATTGGGTTAATTTAACAAACGTAGAAATACTCCTCTTGGAGGGTTGGGATTTACTTTTTGGATGGCATGCCTATTTAATTTTTAATAAAAAGGTCGATAGGGTCTTTAAATCTCACATTATAAGGATTTCTTTACTTCGGGTTTGGAGGAAATATTATAGAAGTGATTTTAAAATTCCATTATGGGCTATACCATGGCATGCGATAGAAGGGATAAGGAGAGGAGTTAAGATGGATAGTGTTTCTTACGCACAATTACTTAGATGGGATGGTAAAAATTGGCAGTTAAAATCTTTGGAAGATTTAACACAAGAAAATATTATTTACTCATGGTTCCAGTATAGACAAATAGTGGATAGGTGGAAGATAGATCGTAATGTGGGTTTGCTTAGAGAAGATGAGAATTTGTTAAAACAAATAAAAGATCAAAGACGAACTCATATTAAGAGAATTTATGGGGTGTTAGTAGAATTGGATTCAGAAGCAGAATTAGTCAAAGAATGTATGATTAAATGAGCACAAAACTTTGGTGAACCAGTTCTACTAGATACCTGGGAAATTATTTGGGTGAGGACTGTCAAATTTACACAAGCCCAAAATTTAAGGGAGAATTTTTATAAAATGTTTTATAGATGGCACCTTGATCCACAAAAAATGTCTCGTATGTATCCTGACTTACAGCCTAAATGTTGGAGATGTGGATGTTTGGATGCTACTTATTATCACATTTGGTGGTTATGTAAAAATATAAAAGCTTTTTGGATTAAGATATGGTGGAATATTCAAAGAATTTTTAGAAGGAGGGTAAAATTTACCCCACAATTGTTTTTGTTAGGTATTGTTACTGATTGTGATACTAAAGAGACTACATTGATGTTAAATTTAATTACAGCGCAAGGTTGTTAGTAGGGCAATGTTGGAAGAAGGAATCTTTGCCTACTTTGCAAGAGTGGTTTTTTAAAGTTTCTTATTTGGCGGAAATGGCAAAGATTTCGGCTTTCTTGAAGGATCAATCGCAAGAGAAGTATTTTGTGGTATGGAAAAAATGGATAGACTTCATACAATACAAGTTGGATATAAAAAAATATTATCTAGTTTTTCAATAACTCATATTTAAAATTTATAATATTTTATAGATCTTATTTTTTTATTTTATTTTTTTTATCTTTTTTCTTTTTTCCTATTTTTTTTCTTTTTAAGTTTTTTTTTGTATTTATGTTTTTTTATATATATATATATTATTGTTAAGTATCTTATAATCTGTTTAATTAATGTATTTAGATTTATTCATGGTTTATATCTTTTTTTAAGATTTTTTGAAGAAATTTCAATTAAGCCTATATTCAGCTCTGGGAAGGTCGGGGGAGGGAATGGGAGGGTTGGGGAGGTTTCGGGAAGGGTTGTATTGTTTTGTAAAATTTAAAAACTTTCAATAAAAAAAAATGTGATAAGATCGGTATAAATCATAGATATAGATCAGTGGTTCTCAACCTTTTTAATGCCGCAACCCCCAACTGGTCGTAAGCTGAGGACTACCCAACTGGTGCAGCACCATTTGCAGACTGGGACTTTTGGCAGCTCAGCCTGGACCATTCCTATTGGCTTTGGAAAGCCAATAGAATTAGACCCTATTCAAGAGAGTCTCTTCTATTGGCTTTCCAAAGCCAATAGAATAAAAGGGAGTAGCACAGCTAAGGAAAAGGGGGAAAAATGGCGTTGTTTGGCGATCCCCGTGAAATGGTCGTTCGACCCCAAATGGGGTCGCGACCCACAGGTTGAGTGGTATAGATAGATAGACAGACAGACCGACCGACAGACAGACAGAGATAAATTAGGTGATAGTTAGAGATAGATACAGAAGACAGAGCATAAGGATTTATTGCCAGTTTAAGCTCTCTACAAAAATCTGACCTATTAATGGTCAGGGGGAAATGACGGGGAGATGAAGACAGCTGAATGTCGATTTCTCATGAGCGTGCAGGGACTCACGGCTTATAACCTGTTTGACGCCTCCCTTGGCACCAGCCTGGTTGTCTCCCCCCAACGCTGCTGACCGGTTCCCTTCTTCTCTCCCCTCCCCCCCACTTTGGGTCATAGGGTCCGAACGGAGGATCGTCCTGGTGGGCAAAACCGGCAACGGGAAGAGCGCGACGGGTAACACCATCCTCGGAAGCCGCATCTTCGAATCGAAGATGGCTTTCGGTTCCGTCACCAAGTGTTGCCAAAAGGAGGAGACGCAGGTGAACGGTCGGAAGGTGGTGGTGGTCGACACGCCCGGTTTCCTCGACACTGGGCGTTCCAAGGCCGAAACGGCGGCCGAAGTGAAGAACTGCGTGAAGTTTTGCACCCCGGGCCCTCACGTCATCCTGCAGGTGATCCGCCCGGGCCGTTTCACTAAGGAGGAGGAGGAGGTGGCTCAGATGATCAAGGAGATCTTCACCCTCAACGCCAAGAAATACATGATCCTCCTGTTCACCCGGAAGGAGGATCTGGAAGGGGAGGCGCTCGACCAGTTCATCTCCAAGGGGAACTGCGCCCTGAAGGAGCAGGTGTACCTGTGCGGGAAACGCTACCTGGCTTTCAACAACAAGGCCGAAGGGGCGGAGCGAGAGGCGCAGGTGGCCCAGCTGATGGAGATGATTGACAAGCTGGTGAAGGAGAACCAGGACGCTCCTTGTTACACGGAGGAGATGCTGGAGGCCGACAAGAAGACGTTGAAGAAGAGAGTGGACCTTTTCCGATTGTGTCCTATCCTCTAAGGAACGCCGGGAAAAAATCTCCACGAGGGCAATTCTGGAAAGGGTCCCTGCTCTGCTACTCCCTCCCTCCCTCCCTCCCTCCCTCCTTCTTTCCTTCCTTCCTTCCTTCCTTCCTCCCTCTCTCCCTCCCTCCTTCCTTCCTTTCTCCCTTCCATCCTTCCTTCCTTTCTGCTTCCTTCCTTCCTTTCTTTCTCCCTTCCTCTCCCTTTCTTTTTTCTCCCGTCCTCTTCTTCCTCTCCTTCCTTCTTTCCGCTGTCTCTCCTTTCCTTCCTCCATCCCTTCCTTCCTTCTTTCCTATCTATCTATCTATCTATCTATCTATCTATCTATCTATCTATCTCTACCTACCTGTCTAATCTATTATTTCCATCTACCAACCAACCCTTCCTTCCTTCCTTCCTTCCTTCCTTCCTTCCTTCCTTCCTTCCTTCCTTCCTTCCTTCCTTCCTTCCTTCCTTTTCTTTCTTTCTCTTTCTTTCTTCCTCTTTCCTTTCTTCTTTCTTTCTTTCTTTCTTTCTTTCTTTCTTTCTTTCTTTCTTTCTCTTTTTTCTCTCTCTCTCTCTCTCTCTCTTTCTTTCTTTCTTTCTTTCTTTCTTTTTCTTTCACTTTCTTTCTCTTTCCTTCTTTCTCTTTCTTTCTTTCTTTCTTTCTTTCTTTCTTTCTTTCTTTCTTTCTTTTCTTTCTTTTTCCTGTCTGTCTATCTATCTATCTATCTATCTATCTATCTATCTATCTATCTATCCATCTATCCTGTTTCTCCAACATGCCCCTTCCTCTTGTAAAATATACTTGACCAGAGGGCGTCATCACTCGAAAAACCACGGAGCCCCTTTGAGTGGGGTATTCAGCAGCCATCAATCAACCGATTGACCAGGTGTCAGAAGGCATATATCTCTAGGGTCCCTTATCCTTCCTCCCCCCTCCTCCATTTCTTTCCCTCTGCCTTTCCTCCTGACCCGAATCTCACTCTCTTCCTGGGGCTTGCCCTACTCCAAGGGGGGGGTGGAGGGGGGAGTGTTTGAGGGTTATTGCCTTGATTTCCTCCATCTGTGTAACCCTTTGCTTTCCTGCGTTCTCCTTCTGTGAACTTCATCAGCGAGCAAAGGGAGGGGAAGAAAGGAAGGCAACCTCCGGCAACCCATTTATCTCCGGGCTCCCAGGAGAAGGAGAAGGGGCGACGAGAGCGCCAACACATCGCAGCCACAACCGGAGACGGCCTGGTGTTCTCTCCCCTTTCCCCACGAGGAACGGAGCACCCGGGGATTGGGCCGTGTGAACTGACCGGATGAACGATTGGGGTGGGTTTTTTGCTTGGGACACTTTCTACCTATCAATCCGAGAGGGGAAACCCTCGGATCCTGGCTTTTGGGCTTGCTAGCAACGTCTCCTAATAAAAGTTCCTTTTGGAAGAAACGGTTTCCATGAGTTCTGCTTTCTCGGGATGACGTCTTGAAGTGGGCCCTGACACTAGGTCTCAGTGAAAATGTAATACACAGGCAACGGGCAATTCAAACAAGTGATTGACTGGGGGGCGTCATCCTCCTCCTCCTCCTCCTCCTACCCACAAACCTCACTCCCTTCTAGCACTGTTGATGTTCCCTAGTTGGGTCATGAAATGTCTACAAGAAAAGTTCAGACAACACCGAGGTCTCCCCAGTCTTTCCTCTTCCTCCTCCTCCTCCCCCTCCCCCTCCTCCTCCCCCTCCTCCTCCTCCTCCTCCTCCTCCTCCTCCTCCTCCTCCATAAACTCCATTCCCTTCTACAGTACAACTGATGATGTTTCCTAGTTGGGTCACGAAAACGTCGGCAAGAAAATAACCAAGTTCAGACAACACCAAGAACGCCCCAGTCCTTCCTCCTCCTTCTCCTCCACTCTGCAAAGCTCACTCCCTTCTAGCACTGATGACGTTCCCCGGTTGGGTCACGAAACGTCTGCAACAAAACTAACATCTGAGGGGCTTCCACAGAGAAGGGGGGGTCCACCTCCTCCCCAAAGCCCCCGAAGGCAGGAGAAGAAGCAGCGGAGGGGAACTTCTGAGGGAGAGAAGCAGCCTGGAACTATGGAGAAACTTCCCGACAGGGAGGACAATTAAACCGGTGGAACTGCCTGCCACTAGAAGTTGTGGGTGCTCCATCACTGGAGGTTTTATGAGAAGAGACTGGATGGCCACTTGTCTGAAATGGTGTAGGGGTTCCTGCCTGAAGAGGGGGTTGGACTAGAAGACCTCCAAGGTCCCTTCCCACTTTGTTGGTCTGTCTGCCTGTCTATCTATCTATCTATCTATCTATCTATCTATCTATCTATCATCTCATTTTGACTATCTATCCATTTGTCATCTATCTATCTATCAGCTATCATTTATCTATCTATCATCTCTATCTCATCTATCATTTGTCTGACTATCCATTTGTCATCTGTCTGTGTCTGTCTGTCTGCCTGTCTATATCTATCTATCATTTCTATCTCTCCATTTGTCATCTCTCTCTCTATCTGTCATCTCTATCTCATCTATCATTTGTCTGACTATCTATCCATTTGTCATCTGTCTGTCTGTCTGTCTGTCTGTCTGTCTGTCTGTCTCTCTCTCTCTCTCTCTCTCTCTCTCTCTCTCCTGTCTGAAATGGCATTGAGTCTCCTGTTTGAACAAAGGCCTGCACCAGACGACCTCCGACGTCCCTTCCAATTCTGGGATGCTGTCAGGGTCACCTACTCCAGCAGGGGGGTTGGGCTAGATGACCTCCGAGGCCCCTTCCCGCTCTCTTCCAATGGAAAGGCTGCTGGGGGGAGGCGGGGGAGGGAGAGGGGCGCCCTGCAAAGCAGCCGGCCGAGAGCAGAGGAAGCGAGCCTGGCTTTTGCCCGGGGGGAGGGGGCGCGGAGGGGAGGGGAGAAGGGGGGGGAGGCGACCCAGCCCGGAGCGGCCCTTGGGCGATGAATCAACGCGGAGAAGAAAATAGCCCGTTTCCTATGGATGGCTGGGGGGGGAAGGGGAGGGGGCCGCTCTGGGCCTTTGTTCCTTTCGATCACGTGATTTCCAGGCAGCGCCGCCGCCGGGAGACTTTCGCTTTCCTCCGCTGTTTGGATCTCCCCTTACACGGAGTGACAGAGCTGGACGGGACCTCGGAGGTCATCCAGTCCAACTCCCTGCGCAAGCAGGAGAGCCGTCCAGAATCACAGAGCTGGAAGGCACCTCGGAGGTCATCTAGTCCAGCCCCTTGGCTGACGCAGGAGACCCCTTAGGGAATGGTAGAATCGCTGAGCTGGAAGGGGCCTCTCGAGGTCTTCTAGTCCAGCCCCCTACTCAAGCCGCATGACCTCCGAGCTCCCTTCCAACTCTTGTGATTCTACGACTCTGCCGGGGTCTCCTCCTCGAGGGGGGGGGTTGGACTAGAAAATCTCTGAGGTCCCTTCCAGCTCAAGTCATTCTGTGATTCTGTTAGGGTCTCCTCCATGAGGGGTGGCGGGGAGGGAAGGGTGGGATTAGATGACCTCCGAGGTCCCTTCTAACTCTGGGATTCTGTCAGGGTCTCCTGGTTTGAGCAGCGGGTTGGACTGGATGACCTCCGAGGTCCCTTCCAGCTCTGCGTTTCTGTCAGGGTCTCCTGCTTGATGAGAGGGTCGGACTAGATGACCTCCAAGGTCCCCTCCGACTCTGACCTTCCGCGATTCTGTAAGGGGGCAGGACTAGAAGACCTCCAGGGTCCCTTCCAGCTCTTTTCTGAGGGAAGACCACAACCTGGTTGGTCAAGCTGGCTGGGAAATGGGGTGTGTGGGTGTGTGTGTGTGTGTGTCCATGGCCCTGAAAAGCACAAAGAACAAAGGCCGGAATTTGTCCTCTCCTCCGAAATTGCGCCAACCCGGAAGCCTCCTCCAGCCGGCTTTGCTTTCAGAGGCCTGGAATGGACCCAGCCAAAGAAACATTTGTTATCCTTGGCAGGAAAAATCAGCTTTTTTCTTTGGAAAATCCCGGCTGGGGGGGGGGGCGACTTCCCGGCTGGTCTTTCTTGGCTGACCTCAATGCCCCCCCCTTTTTTTTGTTCTTAGTTGCCTTTGCAATCCCTGTCCAGCCTCGACCATCCGTCTGTCGGGATATCTTTCCATCTTGGATCCATCCTGCAAGGCTCAGCAGCCCCCCCCAGCCCCCCCAATTCCTTCCCCAGCCCGGCTGGGCTCTTCCCAGGAGCCCCAAGGCCCCCATAGCCCCCACCCCAGAGTTAAGGGGGGGTCTCTGCCTCCCCCTCTCTGTGCATCAGCCTGTCCGTTCTTCTCTCGGACAAATCCAGCCTCTGCGATTCCCAGCGACTTGGAGGGATAGAGAGGAATAACAGACTTGGGTGGGACCTTGGAGAGCATCTAGTCCAACCCCCTGCTCGAGCAGGAGACTCTTCCAGAATCGTAGAAAAACCGAGGTGGAAGGGACCTTGGAGGTCATCCACTCCTGCTCAGGCAGGAGATTCTTACAGAATCAGAAAATGAGGGGAATAACAGACTTGGGTGGGACCTTGGAGAGTATCTAGTCCAACCCCCTGATCGAGCAGGAGACTCTTCCAGAATCGTAGAATAACCGAGGTGGAAGGGACCTCGGAGGTCATCCAGTCTAACCCTCTGCTCAGGCAGGAGATTCTTACAGAATCATCAAATGAGGGGAATAACAGACTTGGGTGGGACCTTGGAGGGCATCTAGTCCAACCCCCTGCTCGAGCAGGAGACTCTTCCAGAATCGTAGAATAACCGAGGTGGAAGGGACCATGGAGGTCATCCAGTCTAACCCTCTGCTCAGGCAGGAGATTCTTACAGAATCAGAAAATGAGGGGAATAACAGACTTGGGTGGGACCATAGAGGGCATCTAGTCCAACCCCCTGCTCGAGCAGGAGACCCTAACCACCTCCTCCTCCTCCTCTTCTTCTTCTTCTTCTTCTTCTTCTTCTTCTTCTTCTTCTTCTTCTTCTTCTTCTTCTTCTTCTTCTTCTTCTTCCTCCTCCTCCTCCTCCCCCTCCTCCTCCTCCTCCTCTCCGCAAATCATTACAGAATCAGAAAATGAGCTGGAAGGGACCCTTGGAGATCATCTAGTCCAGGGCTTTTCAACCGGTGGTCCGCGTACCAGCAGTGGTACTTTCGCACCTGGCCGGTGGTACGCGACCCCCCCCAGCCAAGTGTAGTGGGGGAGGGACCTGCTAAAGCGGCGCAGCACAGACCTAGAGATCAGCTGGAGCTGCAGAGCTTGGCAGAAGCCTCAGGCTCGGCACACATGGCGACGTGGTAACTGGAGCTTCCGGAGCGCTCAGAAAAGGAGGAGGAGGAAGGCAGAGAGAAGTGATAAAAGGGGCAGGTTTCGGCGGGAGATAAAACGCGATAAGAGGCTTTTCTTAGCAAAGCAGTGAGGAGTGACGGAGCGAGCGGCCTGTTTTCGGGGGAAGAGTGAGCGGCCTGTTGATGGAACAAGGGCGAGTGAGTGAGCGGCCTGTTTGAGGAGGAAGGATGAGCGAGCGAGTGGCCTGTTTTTAGGGAAGGATGAGCGAGCGGCCTGTTTTCGGAGGAAGGGTGAGTGAGAGTGAGCGAATGGCCTGTTTTTGAGAGAAGAGCGAAAGTGTGAGTGGCCTATTTTCGGGGGAAGAGCGAGTGAGCGAGCGGCCTGTTTTCGGAGGGTGAGTGAGAGCGAGCGAGCGGTCTGTTTTCAGAGGAAGAGCGAGCAAGTGAGCGGGCTGTTTTGGGGGGAAGGGTGAGTGAGATTGAGCGAGCGAGTAGCCTGTTTTCGGGAGAAGAACGAGTGTGTGAGTGGCCTATTTTCGGGGAAAAAGCGAGCAAGCGAGTGGCCTGTTTTCGGAGGAAGGGTGAGTGAGAGCGAGCGGTCTGTTTTCAGAGGAAGAGCGAGCAAGTGAGCGGGCTGTTTTGGGGGAAAGGGTGAGTGAGATTGAGCGAGCGTGTGGCCTGTTTTCGGGAGAAGAGCGAGTGTGTGAATGGCCTGCTTTTGGGGGAAGAGTGAGCAGGTGAGTGGCCTGTTTTCAGAGGAAGGGTGAGTGAGTGAGCGAGTGTCCTGTTTTCAGGAGAAGAGTGAGTGTGTGAGTGGCCTATTTTCAGGGAAAGAGTGAGCGAGCGAGCGGCCTGTTTTGGGGGAAGGGTGAGCAAGTGGCCTGTTTTTTGAGGAAGAATGAGTGAGAGCAAGCGAGTGGCCTGTTTTCGGGAGAGGAGCGCATGTGTGAGTGGCCTATTTTCAGGGGAAGAATGAGCAAGTGAGTTGTCTGTTTTCGGAGGAAGGGTGAGGAGAGCGAGTGACTGGCTTGTTTTGGGGAAGAGCGAGTGGCCTGTTTTCGGAGGAAAGGTGAGTGAGAGCGAGTGAAGGCCTGTTTTGGGGAGAAGAGCGAGTGTGTAAGTGGCTATTTTCAGAGAAAGAGTGAGCGAGTGGCCTGTTTTGAGGGGAAGGGTGAGCAAGTGGCCTGTTTTTTGAGGAAAGATGAGTGAGAGCGAGCGAGTGGCCTGTTTTCGGGAGAAGAGCGCTTGTGTGAGTGGCTTATTTTCAGGGGAAGAGGTGAGCAAGTGGCCTGTTTTTTGAGGAAAGATGAGTGAGAGCGAGCGAGTGGCCTGTTTTTGGGAGAAGAGCGCTTGTGTGAGTGGCTTATTTTCAGGGGAAGAGCGAGCAACCGAGTGGCCTGTTTTCAGAGGAAGGGTGAGAGTGAATGAGTGGCTTGTTTTGGGGGGGAGGGCAAGCCAGCGAGCGGCCTGTTTTCGGAGGGTGAGTGAGAGCAAGCGAGTGGCCTGTTTTGGGGGGAAGGGCGAGTAAGAGCAAGTGACTGGCTTTTTTGGGGGGGAAGGGTGAGCGGCCTGTTTTCAGAGGGTGAGTGAGAGCGAGTGAGTAGCCTGTTTTCAGGGGAAGGATGACAGCGAGTGGCCTATTTGGGGGGGGGAAGCAAGTGAGCAAGCAACCTGTTTTCAGAGGATAAGAGTGAGCGAGTGGCCTGTTTTTGGAGGAAGAGCGAGCAGCCTGTTTTCAGTATAAGAGCGAGTGGGCTGTTTTTGGTGGAAGAGCAAGTGGCCTGTTTTGTGACGAAGAGCGAGTGGCCTGTTTTCAGGGGAAGAGCAAGTGACATCGCTGGTGAAGCGCAATTAATTGTCTTTGTGCATCTTCCTGATTCGGAAATTTCACCAAAGTCCTGCGGTCACTGAACGGACATTTATTCCGACAATTATGCAAAGATTTGGATTCTGAGCCCAGCACTCCTCTCTTTCATACCGAAGTATGTCGGTTGCCGAGAGGTGAAACACGATTGAGATTATCTGAGCTACGAGATGAAAAACACACCTGTTCCTGACAAATGTTTCATCACCCCTAGCAGAAAAGCTTGAAAATGTCTTCTGGATGTCCTGCCTTGCCTCTTTGGCCGACATATTTAAAAAGCTAAAGGAACTTAAAATCGGTTGCTGCAGGTCCACCTGGTCGTTAACGTGTTTATCATGGAAGACAAAGTTTGTGCCTTCTGCAAGAAAATTTCCCTGTGGATAGGCCAGTGATGGTGAATCTTTTAGAGATCAAGTGCCCAAAACCCGCCCCCTGCCCTATTCTCCTGCCCCCCCCCACACCCACTCCTGCCTCGCCTGTCCACAGGGCCACCTACCACTTCCACGGCCCACCGCAGATCGCCTACGCAGCCCAGCAGCATCATCTGAGCGCGACGGCGTGAGGGCGGAGTCTTGTCCCGCTGCCCGGCTGCCATGTTCTTGGCTGCGCTGCTCCGCGTGGGCCGTACGTAGGGGTAACTCTTCTCTGGGGGGCTACTGGTGAGGAGGGGGCTGTGGAGGGAGGCGGGGCTGGGGCGACGGCGTGCGTGCGTGCCCACAGAGAGGGCTCTGAGTGCCGCCTCTGGCACACGTGTCATAGGTTCGCCACCACTGGGATGGGTCAAGTAAACATTGCATCGTTTCCCAATTGGGTCCGACTTTATTGAACTCAATTCCGTTATTGGCACTGAATGTCATGGTTCCGACAGATGAAACTCTTCAAAAAAAAAAACAACTTTGAGGCATTATTTACCTTAAAGAATTATTTATTCAAGAAGCATAGCATTGGCACTAACGTAGTCAAAGCCAAAAACTGAATTCCCCCCACCCCAGCACATAGTATCAAAGCAATTAACAGTCATAAATCACATTCCCCAGCTCTCCCAGCCCGCCAATTCTTATCATCTCTTTTTTCAACAACCTTGATTCTCAGTATTATTATGTCTAGCTGAACTCTCATGCACATCCCCCCTCCTCCACAGCATCATCTAACTCTAAAAGCGAAAACAAGAAAATGGCGGCATCTTCCATCTGCTGTCAAAGCCAAAACGCCCGACGTTAGCAGCATTGACGCCGAAGACCTTGAAACGGCCGTCCCAAAATCCCTTGGGGAAAACTGCGCGGCGAGTTTGCCTTGGCGTTTTCCGTTCGCGTCAAGGTGGCCGTGGTGGGCCAGGTTGCGAACGCCGACCTTCCCTCTCCAGAGCAAGAAGCACGTCTGGGAATTTGACCCATCCCACCGCAAATTTGAAGGAACTTTTTCATGAAAACAACAACAACAACAACACTGACCGAGTTCCGGAGCCAAGTTGCAAAACTGTGTAGCCGGAAACGGGAGGGGGAGGGAAAGCTGTCGTAGCGTTGCAGTCATTTGGTTCCACGTACTCGTGCAAAAAGGCGTTTCCTTCATTAAGGTGTGTAAAAATTAAGGAAAGGAACCGTCTTCGGTTTAACGTCAGCGAAACAGGCACAAGTTTCCCGCCGAAAGTGTGGTAAGTGGGTGTACGTTGATCACTTTTCCCCGGGTCTTTGTTTTTTTTTGCTCATCAAGTTTTTGACACGTTGCTAAGCCACTGGTGGTACGCGAATATCGTCATGTCCTAAAGGTGGTACAATCTGCGAAAAGGTGGGGAAAGACCTGTGTTAGATAATAGGACAAAACGAGGAGGCACGGATTATTCTGAAGTTCTCGATATCTTTCGTCAGCATGTCCTCCGTGTAATAAAGAGCGTCTCCGTTCTCAAATACGAGCCGGTCAATCATCTTCATCAGCTCGGCCACTTGAACCTCCCGTTCTTCTCCTTCGGCCGTGTTGTTGAAAGCCAAGTAGCGGTTCTCACATTCAGCAAGATATTTCTTCTGATCTTGGAAAGACGTGAAATTTTCAAGAGAATGACCTTCCAGCTTATCTTTCTGGGTAAACAGGACGATCATATAATTCCTGCCTTCCTCGCTGAAAATCTCTTTGATCATCCGAGCCGCGTCTTCCTCTTCCCGGGAGAAACGGTCAGGGCGCATGACCCAGAGAATAACGTGGGGACCCGGGGAGCATAACTTCACACACTTGCTCACTTCAGCAGCGTTTTCCGGCTTCGGATGCCCGGTGTCGAGGAAGCCAGGCGTATCGACCACCACAATCCTCCTGCCGTTCCACAGCGTCTCCTCCTTTTGGCAACGTTTTGTATCTGACCTGGGTGACACCCCAAAGACTTGGCTTCCCAGGATGGTGTTTCCCGTCGCGCTTTTCCCACTTCCGGTCTTGCCCACGAGGACGATCCGCCGTTCAGGCCCTACAACCCCAAAAAGGAGGAGAGGAGACACAAAGGGGAACCGGTCAGTCAGCGTACGGGCTGTCGTGATTGTCTCGCAACGCAGCTTCGCGCGCAATCAAACGACTGGAACGGGAGGGAGGGCAATGAAGAAGGCAAGTCGGCCGGCTAAAAGCCCGAGACAGACCCAACACGACAAGGTGGTCATTTGGCTGGGAAAATCCAAGGTTGTCAGATTGTTGCCGAAACAAAGGGAATGCCAACGATTGGCGGAGCACGGAGAGTGGGAGGTCTGAGGGGGGGGGGGGGAGGAAGGGAAAGATTTCCCGTGCTGTTTTCGCATAAAATTACCGGCTTTTCTCCTCTTGCTTTTCTCCTTCTGCAGCCCCGTGGAATCTTCAGTAAAGTTATACTCTTGGGAGTGGGACCCAGGAGTGTCCACCCAGGACAGCGAGCCCCACGCACCCACCCAGGGGCTAATGGTTTTAGCTCGCATGCTTCCAGCCATTTCCGGACGATTGGCACAGGCCGAATCTGGGGGTTTCTGTACGAAAAGCGAAACGGAATCAGCTAAAGGACTTACCATGCTTAGAGGTTGCAGGGAACTCCCCCCCCCAGAAGACACAGGCAGGAATTGCAGGGATGGGGTTAAAAGAGGGTTACCCCCTCCTTCGCCGCTGCTGCTGAGGCAGTCATCCTGATCCGGAACCATCTGGAGGACGCTGGAAACTGACTGATACATCAGTGAGCTGCCCTGGTAGACAGTTCACACCCCTTCCTGGATCCCCTTCCTGGACCTCTTTCCTGGGCCCCCTTTTCCAGGAGTGTTCCCCTCTCCAACCCCAGTACACTGATTACATTGTGCGTACGGGTAGTTTTCGAGTTACAACGGTTCGTTTAGCGATCAACGTTACGACAGCACTGGAAAAAATAATGACCGTTGTTTTTGTTTTTTCACACCGACGACCGTGGCAGCCTCCCCGGGAGTCACGTGATTTGTATTGGGATATGATTGACAAACAACTCGTACTTACGACGGTCGCGGTGGCCCACACGATTCCCTTCGGCGACCGTCTGATAAGTCAGTCAACGGGGGAGATGGGATTTGGGGGGAGAGGGGTTGGAAGAGGTTCTTGCCCCCCTCCCCCCGCCATTCCAGCCCCCCCTTGTTTGGCTGCCTGGACAGAACCCAACTGAAACTTTAGAAAAGGAAGGAGCCCCTCCCCAAATTACCTAGAACGTCCCCCTCCCTGCAACAACAGAGGTGGTTCTGTGCCACGCTTGTAACTACGCCGCCCTCCCTTTCTCTCGCCCTCCGTCCTCTGCCTTCCTTTGCTCAGATCCTGAGCGATTCAGCTGTCCGATTCCTACCATTAGGATCTCGGCTACGGATCTCCACCCGTTAGCCTCCCTCCTCTCCCCTCCCCCCTCGACTGCCTCCCCTCATATGAGGGTCTCAGATGCCCTACCCACCCATTGGCGTCTCCAAGAGAGGAGGGATCCCTTCCTCTCGTGTAAATGGAGCAACTCCACTAGATGCCCCAAAAGAGCACCGCCTTTGCCCACTTTTGATTCTGCTCTACGACGTGCTGGTTCCGGTACCTCGGGCACCTCACGCAGCGGGATGACGTAGTGTCTCCCCCTGTTCTCCGAAACGACTCTCTGCACCATCTCCATCAGCTCCGAGACCTGCCTCTCCCGCACGGCTCCCACGGCCTTGTTGTTGAAGCCACAGAAGCGGTCCCCACACTGCCAGATGAGCTCCCGCAGTGCCTCATTCGTGGACTTTTGGACGTACTCCTGCAGGGGGTCCCCGCCCAAATCCTCCAGGCAGGTGAAGAGGACGATCGTGTGCCTGGCGGATTCGGCCCCAAAGATCTGCCAGACACGCTTTGCAGCTGTTACATCTTCAACGGTGAAGCGCCCCAGCTGGGTCACCAAGATCAGGGCGTGGAGGCCAGGCTGGGAGAGTTCGACGCAAGCCTTGATCTCGCGTCGCACAAACTCGGTGTAGTCTTCAGGACCGAAAAGGGCAGGCGTGTCGATCACGGAGACCTTTTTGCCATTCCAGATTCTCTGCCCCCTTTGGCATTTCAAGGTGATGGTCTTTGCTGACAAGACGGACTCAAATTCCCTCCGGCCGAGGATGGTGTTGCCTGTGGCGCTCTTCCCACCTCCGGACCTTCCGACCAGGATCAGCCGGAGTTCGTCGTCCTCCTCTGTGAGTTTGGAAGACAATGTTACAACGAGGAATCCAGATATTTCTCACATGTCGGGGCATCATTGAGCAGGCTGGAAATGGGGGCAACTTTTGGAAAAGAGTCACCCCTGAGCTGCAGTAGTTCAGGGATGTTTTCATATCACTCCCCCAGAGTGGCTACAATGGGCTGCTCAGCCGTGCAGATTCACACAATGTGTGAACCCCACTTTAGCAGATGTCCGAAAACAGCCACTGTGTCCAGTCCCCACGAGCAAAGCCGGAGCCAAGCTAACTGTGACTGAGCTGTGAGGAGGCTCAGGGCTGCTGGTGTGTGCTGCATGACGATGGCCCCGGGCCCGGGTGTAAGACCGCTGGGTGACTACGCCAGATGCCACCCAACAGGATTGGATATGCTGATCAAAGTTTACCACCTGCAACCGGGACTGGCAACTCTATCACTAAGTGCCATGGCCACCAAGCGAAAAGCCACATGACCACGGTTTTTCGCTTCTGGTCCAATTGCGAAGGGAATTACCAAGGTCGTTAACTGAGACACCACAGGACACCAGATCTCGTCCTCGGTCGATTCCACTTCTGGGAACCTAGTCGGAAAGCTTGCAAAGGGCGATCACATCACCCTGGGAGGGTGCAATGGCTGTGCTGGTTGGGAAGACCTGAAGGATAATCATCTGACTGTGGGATGCTGTGAGGCCCATAAATGTGAGCGCTGCTCCAAAAAGATATTGTGTGTCTTTTTTCCCCTGACTGTTTTTAATTTCGATCACTAAACGAGGCAGTCAGCAAAGGAGGACTTATATGCAGGCTGTCAAGAGCTGATCACCGTTTCTCTTTTCATGTGAGATCCCCAATGCAGAGAAGGACCATGTGCAGGGGGGAGGCGGGAGGGGAGGGGCTGCATTTCTGTATAAATAAATATATCCATTGCTTCTTGTCCTGCCCTCAGGTGCTTTGGAGAATAGCTTGTCTCCCTCTTCTTTGTGGGGGAGTCAAGCTCTTCTCCAAAGCGCCTGAAGGCAGGACAAGAAGCAACTAAGGTAGAAACTAACCAAGGAGAGAAGCAACCTAGAACTAAGGAGAAACTTCCTGACAGTGAGAACAATTAACCAGTGGAACTAGCTGCCTCCAGAAGCGGTGAATGCTCCAACACTGGAAGTTTTGAAGAAGAGACTGGACAGCCATTTGTCTGAAATGGTATAGGGTTTCCGGCCTGAGCAGGGGGTTGGACTAGATGACCTCCAAGGTCCCTTCCAACATTATATTATTATTATTATTAATCATAATAAATTTTACATTCATATTCACAACAGACAAGACAGTCAAGAACACAGGAACATCCTGAGGTAAATTAAACACCAGGCAGAACACAGAGGAGAAAAAAGGCGGGAAGAAAGGGAGACGCCTCCTTTACCCTTGGGGCAACCAATCACAGCACAGATCGCCTCATGCAGGAGCAGACAAGACAGTCAGGAACACAGGAATATCCTGAGGTAAATGAAACAGCAGGCAGAACACAGAGGAGAAAAAAGGCGGGAAGAAAGGGAGACGCCTCCTTTACCCTTGGGGCAACCAATCACAGCACAGATCGCCTCATGCAGGAGCAGACAAGACAGTCAGGAACACAGGAATATCCTGAGGTAAATGAAACAGCAGGCAGAAGACAGAGGAGAAAAAAGGCGGGGGGGAAAGAGAGACACCCCCTTTACTCTTGGGGCAACCAATCACAGCGCAGATCACCTCCTGGATGAGCAGACAAAACAGGAACACAGAATATCCTGAGGTAAATGAAAAAGCAGGCAGAACACAGAGGAGAAAAAAGGCGGGAAGAAAGGGAGATGCCTCCTTTACCCTTGGGGCAACCAATCACAGTACAGATCGCCTCATGCAGGAACAGACAAGACAGTCAGGAACACAGGAACATCCTGAGGTAAATTAAACAGCAGGCAGAACACAGAGGAGAAAAAAGGCGGGAAGAAAGGGAGACGCCTCCTTTACCCTTGGGGCAACCAATCACAGCGCAGATCGCCTCATGCAAGAGCCAGCCGTCTCCAACTAATCAACTACAGCTGTACATTCCCGTTACTGTTCCAGCCACTACATTCAATATCTTAACAGGTCATCACAGAATAAAGAATCACAGAGTTGGAAGGGAACTCAGAGGTCATCTAGTCCAACCCCCTGCTCGAGCAGGAGACCCTTACAGGATCATAGAATTAACAGAGTGGAAAGGGGCCTTCGAGGTCATCTAGTCCAACTCCCTGCTCGAGCAGGAGAGCCTTACAGGATCATAGTATGACAGAGTGGAAAGGGGCCTCGGAGGTCATCTAGTCCAACCCCCTGCTCAGGCAGGACACCCTATACCCAATTGCTCAGGGAGGCGGAAGGCATGAGCCTGGGGTGTGTGTGTGTGTGTGAGAATCCGATTACAGCCAGAGGGAAACTTTTATGGGGACCTGGTGTGGAAGGGGGAAAAACCAGCGGGAACCTGTTGGAGACCAGGTGTTGGGACGGGTAGCATGGGTGGGTGGGGAAGGTCCTGCAGTGTCCTGGGGTCGGTCCCAAGTGCAAATGACCATTGGGATGCTACAGAATCAGGTCATAAGTAACTTTTTTTTGGGGGGGGGGAAGTGTTCCACTATAATTTAAAACAGCTGTTAAGATGGGGGTCCCATCTTAACTTGACTCAGCCTTCCATCCTTCCGGGGTAGGTAAAATGAGGACCCAGATTGTTGGGGGCAATGTAAATATATATATATATACATTGCTTACTGGTGTACACCGCTTAGAGAGTGCTCGCACTTAAAGCGGTATATAAGTCTCATAAAATAAATAAATAAACCTCCGGTCCATGGACCGCCATACGTCCACAGCATGCCGGCAACCGGGCCGCGCAAATAAGCAAGGTGTACAAATACACACACACACACACACACACACACACACAGTCCACGGAAAAACCCTTCTCCACGGAACCTGCTCCCCGGTGCCCCAAGGTTTGGGGGTCTCTCTTACGTCAAGGAGAGGAGACGAATTACCTGGTCTCCCAGCTGCCGTAACGTCCATCGTCACGTCTTCCCATTCTCCCTCCGCGGGACGACGAGGAGCATCCATCAGGGAAACTGGAACTGGATAGAAGCCGGGTCTGTGTTTGTTTGTGTGTGTGTGTGTGTGTGTGTGTGTGTGTGTGTGTGTGTTTGTGTGTCATCCAGACTGATCCTTGGCTTGTTTTTGATTCTATATTTCAGGCAACACCTCCTAGTCTGCTTCAAGATTAGGATAGGGGGGGGGAGGAGGAGGAAGAGGAGGAGGAGGAATAATGATATGGGGTCCCTGGTGCTCTCCGAGCTGGGTGGTTTCTTTGCAGACGTCTCATGACCCAACTAGGCAACACCATCAGGGCAGGAAGGAAGGAAGGGAGAGAGGGAGGGAGGGAGGAAGGAAGGAAGGGACTGTGGGGTCCCTGGTGCTCTCTGAGCTGGGTGGTTTCCTTGCAGACGTTTCAGGAACCAACTAGAGTACATCATCAGTTGAAGGAGGAGGAGGAGGAGGAGAGGAAGGAGAGGGGGAGGAGGAGGGGGCACCTTTGTGCTCTCTGAGCTTGGTGGTCTTCCTGTAGACCAGTGGTTCTCAACCTTTTTAATGCCGCGACCCCCCAACCGGTCGTAAGTCGAGGACTGCTCAACTGGCGCAGCACTGTTTGCAGAATGGGACTTTTGGCGGGCTCAGCAGGGCAGAGACAGCCTGGACCATTCCTGTTGGCTTTTGACAGCCAATAGAATTAGACCCTATTCAAGAGAGTCTATTCGATTGGCTTTCAAAAGCCAATAGAATAAAAGGGAGGAGCCCAGCTAAGGAAAAGGGGGGGGGGAAATGGCGGACTGCGTTGTTTGGCGACCCCCGTGAAATGGTCGTTCGACCCCAAATGGGGTCCCGACCCACAGGTTGAGAACCGCTGGTGTTGACATTTCATGGCCCAATTAGGGAACGTCATCAGTGCTAGGAGGGAGGGGGGAGTTATGGAGAGGAGGAGAGAAGAAGAGGAAGAACTGGGGAGGTCCTTGGTGCTGTCTGAGCTGGGTGGTTTTCCTTGCAGACATTTCATGACCCAACTAGGGAACATCATCAGTGCTGGAAGGAAGGAAGGAAGGAAGGAAGGAAGGAAGGAAGGAAGGAAGGAGGGAGGGAGGGAGGGAGGGAGGGAGGGAGGGAGGGAGGGAGGGAAGTGGGGTCCCTGGTGCTCTCTGAACTGGGTGGTTTTCCTTGCAGACATTTCATGACCCAACTAGGAACATCATCATGCTGGAAGGAAAGGAAGGAAGGAAGGAAGGAAGGAAGGGAAGGAAGGAAGGAGGGAGGGAGGGATGGAGGGAGGGAGGAGGGAGGGAGGGGAAGTGGGGTCCCTGTGCTCTCTGAACTGGGTGGTTTTTCCTTGCAGACATTTCATGACCCAACTAGGGAACATCATCAGTGCTGGAAGGAAGGAAGGAAGGAAGGAAGGAAGGAAGGAAGGAAGGACGGACTGTGGGGTCCTTGGTGCTCTCTGAGCTTGATGGATTTCTTGCAGACATTTCATGACCCAACTAGGGAACGTCATCAGCTCTAGAAGGAAGGGGGGAGTTATGGAGAGGAGGGGGGAGAGGAGAGGAGGACAACTGTGGCGCTCTCTGAGCTTGATGGATTTCTTGCAGACGTTTCCTGACCCAACTAGGGAACGTCATCGGGGCTAGTGAGGAGGAGTGCTGTTTGTGGCAGCCCCCCCCCCGGCCAAATACCGGAACCCTGCTATCGTGTGTCCCCCCCCTTCCGGTCCTTCCTTCCTCCAGACTGGCCAAACCCCAATTCCTGCCCCCCCCCGTTCCTCCGAGGTTTCAGCCCCCAGCCCCCTCATCCTCTGTCTTGCTCTTCAGCCCCCCCCCTCCCACCCCGCAAACGCCAGCCCTGGCCTCCTCGCTTACCCGACGCGGCCTCGTCATCCGTCGGCGCCTGGAAGAGTGGAAAGGAGACAAGGACGTCAGAAGTGGTTCTCGCCACCCGGAGGCCTCGGCGTTTCCGGTGGGGCAGAGACAGTCAGCCAGCTTCCCCCCCCCATCCTATTCAAGGCACCGCCCCCAAACTGCTCTGGAGCCCCACCCCCCTCCCCAGCTAAGTAGGGGCTGAGATGCTCTATCTATCTATATCTAACTATCACCTAATTTCCTTATTTCTCTATTATCTATCTATCTATCTATCTATCTATCTATCTATCTATCTATCATTTCTATCTCTATCAAACTATTATCTCTCTCTCTCTATCCTTTATCTAACTTTATCACCTAATTTCTCTATCTATTATCCATCTATCATTTCTCTATTTCGATCATTTATCATTTCTATCTCTATCAAACTATCTCTACCATCTAACTTATGTCTGTCTGTCTATATCATCTATATCTATTTATCTTTCTCTCTTTAACTATCACCTAATTTATCTCTATCTATCTATCTATCTATCTATCTAATCTATGTCTGTCTGTCTGTCTGTCTGTCTGTCTAACCTAATTTATATCTATCTATCTAGCTATCTAACCTCTATCTATCTATCTATCTATCTATCTATCTATCTATCTATCTATCTATCTATCTATCTATCACCTAATTTATCTATTTATCTATTTCTATCATTTATCATTACTATCTATCAAACTATTATCTATCTCTATCCATCTATCTCTACCATCTTATCTATCTATCTATCTATCTATCTATCTATCTATCTATCTATCTATCTTATCTATTTCTCTATTATCCATCTATCATTTATCTATTTCAATCATTTATCATTTCTATCTCTATCAAACTATCTCTACCATCTAATTTATGTCTGTCTATATCTATTTATCTCTCTCTTTAACTATCACCTAATTTATCTCGTATCTATCTATCTATCTATCTATCTATCTATCTATCTAATCTATCTCTGTCTGTCTGTCTGTCTAACCTAATTTATACCTATCTATCTATCTATCTATCTAACCTCTATCTATCTATCTATCTATCTATCTATCTATCTATCTATCTATCTATCTATCTATCTCTATCACCTAATTTATCTATTTATCTATTTCTATCATTTATCATTTCTATCTATCAAACTATTATCTATCTTTATCCATCTATCTCTACCATCTAATCTATCTATCTATCTATCTATCTATCTATCTATCTATCTATCTAATCTCTATCTAACTCTATCACATAATTATCTATTATCTATCTATCATTTATCTATTTCTATCATTTATCGTTTCTATCTCTATCAAACTATCTCTACCATCTAATTTATGTCTGTCTGTCTATATCAGCGGTTCTCCACCTGTGGGGCGGGACCCTATTTGGGGTTGAACGACCATTTCACGGGGGTCGCCAAACAACGCAGTCCGCCATTTTTTTCCCTCCTTTTCCTTAGCTGTTCTCCTCCCTTTTCTTCTATTGGCTTTGGAAAGCCAATAGAAGAGACTCTCTTGAACAGAGTCTAATTCTCTTGGCTTTCCAAAGCCAATCGGAATGGTCCAGGCTGTCTCTGCCCTGCTGAGCCCGCCAAAAGCCCCATTCTTCAAACGGCGCTGCACCAGTTGAGTAGTCCTCGACTTACGACCGGTTGTGTAGTCCTCGACTTACGACTGGGGGTCGTGGCATGCTTTAGCACCCGAGCCACGCTCACCCCATTATTACAAGGAGGGGACAGGACTGGACTGCAGCACGATGGGGGGCTGGGGGGGGACGGGGCTGGAGGCTGGTCCAGGCTTCAAATTCTGCCCCGCAATGGAGCAGAGGGTCTCCCCTTTCCCAAAGCCCCTCCCTCTTCAGGAGCCCTCCCCAAACCTACCCAGAGGGTCTCCTTAGTGGACGGGTAGTAGGTCATTCCTGCTGACGGTTGCAGAGGGATTGCCTGGGCCCAACTGTGGGGGAGGAGAGAGAAAATGGGGGAGGCGCCCCTGAGAATAGAATATAGAAATTTAGAATAGAATATAGAATAGAATAGAATAGAATAGGATAGGATAGGATAGGATAGGATAGGATAGGATATGGAATGGAATATGGAATGGAGAACGTAGAATAGAATAGAATAGGATAGAAAATAGAATAGAATAGAATAGAATAGAAAATAGAATAGAATAGAATAGAATAGAAAATAGAATAGAATAGAAAATAGAATAGAAAATAGAATAGAAAATAGAATAGAATAGAATAGAGTCGAAAATAGAATAGAGTCGAAAATAGAATAGAGTCGAAAATAGAATAGAATAGAAAATAGAATAGAATAGAAAATAGAATAGAGTCGAAAATAGAATAGAGTCGAAAATAGAATAGAGTCGAAAATAGAATAGAATAGAAAATAGAATAGAATAGAAAATAGAATAGAATAGAAAATAGAATAGAATAGAAAATAGAATAGAATAGAAAATAGAATAGATAGATAATAGAAAATAGAGAATAGAATAGAAATAGAATAGAGAATAGAATAGAATAGAATAGATAGAAAATGGAGAATAGAAAAGAATAGAATAGAAAATAGAATAGAATAATAAAGGAAAATAGAATAGAATAGAATAGAGTCGAAAATAGAATAGAGTCGAAAATAGAATAGAAAGAAACTAAATAGAATAGAAAATAGAATAGAATAGAATAGAAAATAGAATAGAATAGAAAATAGAATAGAATAGAAAATAGAATAGAATAGAAAATAGAATAGAATAGAAATATAATAGAATAGAATAGAAAATAGAATAGAATAGAAAAGAAAATAGAATAGAATAGAAAATAGAATAGAAAATATGGAATGGAATGGAATGGAATAGAATAGAATAAGGAAAGGAAAGGAATAGGAGAGGACAGGAGGAGAGAATAGAATAGAATAATATAGAATAAGAATAAGAATTAGAATAGAATAGAATAGAACATGGAACAGAATAAGGAATGGAACAGAACAGAATAGAATTAAGAATAGAATAGAATAATGGG
Source organism: Crotalus tigris (assembly GCF_016545835.1). NCBI lineage: Eukaryota > Metazoa > Chordata > Lepidosauria > Squamata > Viperidae > Crotalus > Crotalus tigris. Next base: position 82,333 of record NW_024096986.1, read on the forward strand.
ATAGGATAGGTTGAAAAGGACCTGGGAGGTCATCTAGTCAACCCCCCTACACCATTTCTGACACACAGCAGTCCAGTCTCTTCTGGGAGGTTCGCGGGGGGGGGGAGAGAGACAGAAGCTCGTCTCCTGGAGGTTTTCTTTGGGGATGGGGGCTGTTAGGAAAGGTCTTCCTGATTGGGGAGGGCAGCTGAAGCCCCTCGCGTCCCCCCCCTCAATCCCCCCCACTGCCCTCCGCCCTGCTGGACCTCAAGTCCTCCAACTTTCTGGAAAAGTGGACCCCCGTTCTCTCCTCATCGAATCACTGACTGGGCAGGACAGGGGGAGGGGGCCCCCAGGGACCCCCCCATACACTCCCCCTGCTGGTCTCCTGCTGGAGCAGGGGGTTGGACTAGATGGGATGGGGTGGGAAGGGAAGGGAAGGGAAGGGAAGGAAGAAAGGAAAGGAAAGGAATGGAAAGGAATACAATACAATACAATGGAATGGAATGCAGAATAGAATAGAATAGAATAGAATAGAAAATATGGAATGGAATAGAATAGAATAGAATAGAATAGAATAGAATAGAATAGAATAGAATAGAATAGAATAGAATAGAATAGAATAGAATAGAATAATAAAATGGAGAATAGAATAGAATTAGAATAAAAATACAGACCAGACTATAGACTAGACTAGACTAGAATATGGAATATGGAATAGAATAGAAATATAGAATAGAATAGAAATACAGAATAGAATGGAATGGAATAGAAAACAGATGAGGGGATGGGATGGGATAGGAGGGGAGGGGAAGGGAAGGAGGAAAGGAAAGGAAAGGAATGGAATGGAAAGGAATACAACACAAAAGCATGGAATGGAATGGAATAGGATGCAATGGAATAGAAAACAAATAATGGGATGGAATGGGAAGGGAAAGGAAGGAAAGGGAAAGGAGAGGAAAGGAATACAATACAATACAATGGAATGGAATGGGATGAAAAGTACCTTGGAGGTCATCTAGCCCAACCCCTTGCCCAAACAGCAGTCCCTACACCATTTCTGACACACGGCAGTCCAGTCTCTTCTGGGGGGGGAGTTCGGGAGGGGGGGAAGACGGACAGAAGCTCGTCTCCCGGAGGTTTTTTTTTTGAGGGGGTGGGGGCGTTAGGAAAGGTTTTCCCGATTGGGGAGGGCAGCTGAAGCCCCCTCGCCCCCCTCCCTCCCTCAAAGCCACCCCCCCCACCGCCCTTCGCCCTGCTGGACCCCGAAGTCCTCCAACTTACTTGAAAAGTGCCCGTCCTCCCCGTTCTCTCCTCCCCCCCCGTTCACTCCCTGACTGGGGAGGGCGGGGGGAGAAGGGGGGGACCCAGGGACCCCCCCCATACACACACTCCCCCTGCGCCTCCTGCCTGCTGGAAAGGGGGGGGGACGCGACTGCCCCCTCCCTCCCTCCTCCCCCCCCCGCTTTCTACCCGGCTCGACCTGTCGGAGAGCAACCTGAGCAAGTCTCCAGATGGATGAAGAGGGGGTCGCTGCTGCCTCTCGACTGCTTCCCCCGACGGGCTGCGGGCTGCTTTCGCTTCTGCCGGGGGGGATCGCCCTTCATTAGCCAGAGGTGGGCGGGGCAAGAAGGGGAGGGGGCGGGGTCTCGTCCACCCACCTCTCCCCCGATTGGCTGCGAGAGTGAATTTCTTCTTGCTGAAACGGGGTGTGTGTGTGTGTGTGTGTGTTTGTGTGTGTGTGACTGTGTCTGTGAGCCGGGGGTCTTCCTAGCCCTTCCGGGGGGGCCCCCTGACAGAACCAAGTCTTGGTCTTCCCTCAGAAAAGAGCCGGAAGGGACCCTGGAGGTCATCTAGTCCAGCCCACCCACCCCCGCTCAAGCAGGAGAGCCTGACAGAATCCCAGAGTCGGAAGGGGCCTCGGAGGTCATCTAGTCCAGACCCCCCCTGCTCCAGCAGGAGACCCTAACAGAGTGACAGAATCCCAAAGCTGGAAGGGACCTCGCAGGTCTTCTCGTCCAGCCCCCCCCCCCGTGCTCCAGCAGGAGACTCTGTCACGGTCTCCTGCTGGAGCAGGGGGTTGGGCTAGAGGACCTCTAGGGTCCCTTCCCACTCTTGTCCTTCCACGATTCTGTCAGGGTCTCCTGCTCGAGCAGGGGGGGGGGTTGGACTAGATGACCTCCGAGACCCCTTCCAGCTCTGTGCTTCTGTCAGGTCTCCTGCTTGAGCGGGGGTGGGGGTTGGGGGGGTTGGGGACTAGATGGCCTCCCAGAGTCTCTTCCAACTCTGCTCTTCGATGATTCTGTAAGGGTGTCCTGCCTGAGCAGGGGGCTGGACTAGATGACCTCCCAGGTCCCTTCCAGCTCTGTCATTCTCTTAAGGGTCGCCTGCTGGAGCACGGGGCTGGACTAGATGACCTCCGAGGTTCCCTTCCAGCTCTGTGCTTCTGTCAGGCTCTCCTGCTTGAGCGGGGGTGGGGGGTGGGAGTGGGTGGGTTGGACTAGATGACCTCCAAGGCCTCTTCCAACTCTGCCCTTCGATGATTCTGTACGCGTGTCCTGCCTGAGCAGGGGGCTGGACTAGATGACCTCCCAGGTCCCTTCCAGCTCTGTCATTCTCTAAGGGTCTCCTGCTGGAGCACGGGGCTGGACTAGATGACCTCCGAGGTTCCCTTCCTGCCCTGTTCGGATGGAAAGGCTGCTGGGAGGAGGCGGGGGGGGGAAAGGGGAGAAGGGGGGGAGGCGACCCAGCCGGAAGCGGCCCTTGTGCGATTAATCAACACGAAGAAAATCTAGCCCGTTTCCTGGGGCTGGTTGGGGGGGGGGGCGGGAGGGGGAGTGGGGCATTCTGGGTCTCGTTTTCCTTTCGATCACGTGATTTCCAGGCAGCGCCGCCGCCCGGAGACTTTCGCTTTCCTCCGCTATTCGGATGGTCCCCTTACACGGAGTGACAGAGCTGGAAGGGATCCTGGAGGTCATCCAGTCCAACCCCCGGCTCGAGCCGGAGACCCTTAGAGAACTGCACAGCTGGAAGGGACCTGGGAGGTCATCTAGCCCAGCCCCACGCTCCAGCAGGCGACCCTTACAAAATAAGAGAGTAAGAAGGGACGTCCTCGGCTGTTTAGATGTACCCTTTCAGAGTGACAGAGTGGGAGGGGGGGCCTCGGAGATCATCTAGTCCAGCCCCCCCCTGCTCGAGCAGGAGACTCTTAGAGAGTCACGGAAGGACAGAGCTGGGAGGGACCCGGGACGTCATCCAGTCCAGCCCCCCTGCTCGAGCAGGAGACCCTGAACAGAAGCAGAGAATAACAAGAGCGGGAAGGGGCCTCGGAGGCCATCTAGTCCAGCCCCCTGCTCGAGCAGGAGACCCTGAAGAGAAGCAGAGACTAACAAGAGCGGGAAGGGACCTCGGAGGTCATCTAGTCCAGCCCCCTGTTCGAGCAGGAGACCCTGAACAGAAGCAGAGAATAACAAGAGCGGGAAGGGACCCCGGAGGTCATCTAGTCCAGCCCTCCCTCCCGCTCGAGCAGCAGACCCTATGCTTTTTCCCGGAAGAAACGGCTCCCCCGTCTCTCCCCTACTGAGACCCTGCCCCCCCCAAGGAACTCCACCATTTTGTGATTCTGTCAGAGTCTCCTGCTCGAGAAGGGGGCTGGACTAGATGACCTCTAAGGTCCCTTCCAACTCTTGTTGGAGGCTCGGGGTCTTTTTTTTTTTCCTTTCGATCACGTGATTTCCAGGCAGGGCAGCCAACCGAGAGACTTTCGCTTTCCTCCGCTGTTCAGAGGCGGCTTCTTTCCCGGGATGGGGCGGGGGGGGGCGTCCTCCAGTTAAGGGGCGAGAGAGGTGGGGAGGGGTCGCAGATGGGGCATCCGGCCCGCAGGGAAGAAACTGGGGAGGGGGGGAGGCTGTCGGGAGATCAAGCCGAGGTCTTTCAGGAAAAGAGCCGCTGGTCCCGAATTGTCTAGGGTCCCCGGCTTGAGCGAGGGGTTGGACTAGATGACCTCCGAGATGCCTTCCAGCTCCCTGATTCTACAATTCTCTAACCATCGCCCGCTTGAGCGAGGGGTTGGACTGGATGACCTCCGGGATCCCTTCCAGCTCCCCGATTCGACAATTCTCTAACCATCGCCTGCTTGAGCGAGGGGTTGGACTGGATGACCTCCAGGGTCCCTTCCAGCTCCCTGATTTTACAATTCTAGTGATCGCCTGCTTGAGCGAGGGGTTGGACTGGATGACCTCCAGGGTCCCTTCCAGCTCCCTGATTCTACAATTCTCTAACCATCGCCTGCTTGAGCGAGGGGTTGGACTGGATGACCTCCGGGGTCCCTTCCAGCTGCCTGATTCTACAATTCTCTGACCATCGCCTGCTTGAGCGAGGGGTTGGACTGGATGACCTCCAGGGTCCCTTCCAGCTGCCTGATTCTACGATACTCTGACCATCGCCTGCTTGAGCGAGGGGTTGGACTGGATGACCTCCGAGGTCCCTTCCAGCTCCCTGATTCTACAATTCTCTAACCATCGCCCGCTTGAGCGAGGGGTTGGACTGGATGACCTCCGGGGTCCCTTCCAGCTCCCTGATTCTACAATTCTCTAACCATCGCCCGCTTGAGCGAGGGGTTGGACTGGATGACCTCCGGGGTCCCTTCCAGCTGCCTGATTCTACAATTCTCTAACGATCGCCTGCTTGAGTGAGCCTTCCAGCTCCCTGATTTTACAATTCTAGTGATCGCCTGTTTGAGCGAGGGGTTGGACTGGATGACCTCCGGGGTCCCTTCCAGCTCCCTGATTCTACGATTCTCTAACGATCGCCTGCTTGAGTGAGCCTTCCAGCTCCCTGATTTTACAATTCTAGTGATCGCCTGCTTGAGCGAGGGGTTGGACTGGATGACCTCCGGGGTCCCTTCCAGCTCCCTGATTCTACGATTCTCTAACCATCGCCCGCTTGAGCGAGGGGTTGGACTGGATGACCTCCGGGACCCTTCCAGCTCCCTGATTCGACAATTCTCTAACCATCGCCTGCTTGAGCGAGGGGTTGGACTGGATGACCTCCGGGGTCCCTTCCAGCTGCCTGATTTTACAATTCTAGTGATGGCCTGCTTGAGCGAGGGGTTGGACTGGATGACCTCCGGGGTCCCTTCCAGCTCCCTGATTCTACAATTCTCTAACCATCGCCTGCTTGAGCGAGGGGTTGGACTGGATGACCTCGAGGGTTCCCTTTCAACTTTATCACTCACTCCATGTAAGGGTAGATCTGAGTAGCGGAGAAAAGCGAAAGTCTCTGGGCGGCGGCGCTGCCTGGAAATCACGTGATCTCAAAGAACAAAGACTCCGAACGGCCCCCCTCCCCTGCCCGCCCCCCCCCCCCCCAACCAGCCCCAGGAAACGGGCTATTTTTTTTCCGGCTTTGTTAATCGCACAAGGGCCGCTTCGGGCTGGGTCGCCTCCCCCCCCGCCCCCCCACCTCCTCCCAGCAGCCTTTCAATCGGAACAGAGCTGGAAGGTGTCTCCGAGGTCATCTAGACCAACCCCCCTGCTGGAGTAGGAGACAGAATCCCAGAGTTGGAAGGGAACTCGGAGGTCATCTGGTCCAGCCCCCTGCTCAAACATGGAAACCAATGCCATTTCAGACAGGATAGATAGATAGATAGATAGACAAACAGACAGACAGAAGACAGACAGACAGGACAAATGGATAGATAGAAATGATAGATACATAGATAGATAGATAGATAGATGGATGGATGGATGGATGGATGGATGGATGGATGGATAGACAGACAGAAAGACAGACAGACAGACAGATGACAAATGGATAGATAGTCAGACAAATGATAGATGAGATAGAGATATAGATAGATAAATGATAGCTGATAGATAGATAGATAGATAGATAGATAGATAGACAGACAGATAGACAGATGACAAAGGATAGATACAGATAAATGATAAATGAGAGATACAGATGATAGATAAATGATAGCTGACAGATAGATAGATAGATAGATAGATAGATAGATAGATAGATAGATAGATGACAAATGAATAGATAGAAATGATAGATATAGATAGATGGATAGAAAGACAGACAGGTGACAAATGGATAAATAATCAGACAAATGATTAGATAGATAGATAGATAGATAGATAGATAGATAGATAGATAGACAGATGACAAATGGATAGATAGAGATTATAGATAGATATAGATAGACAGATGACAAATGGATAGATAGTCAGACAAATGATACAGAGATGATAGATAGATAAATGATAGCTGATAGATGACAAATGGATAGATACAGATAAATGATAGATGAGATAGATAGATGATAGATAAATGATAGCTGATAGATAGATAGATAGATAGATAGATAGATAGATAGATAGATAGATAGATAGATAGACAGATAGACAGATAGACAGATGAAAGATGAAAGATGGATGGATAGATGGACGGACCGAGACAGAAAGACAAACGTAGGATATATAGATAGATAGATAAATAGATAGTAGATAGATAGATAGATAGATAGATGACAAATGGATAGATAGAAATTATAGATAGATATAGATAGACAGACAGATGACAAATGGATAGATAGCCAGACAAATGATAGATGAGATATAGATAAATAAATGATAGCTGATAGACAGTTGACAAATGGATAGATACAGAAAAATGATAGATGAGATAGATAGAGATGATAGATAAATGATAGCTGATAGATAGATAGATAGATAGATAGATAGATAGATAAGATAGACAGACAGATGAAAGATGGATGGATAGATGGACGGACAGAGACAGAAAGACAGACGTAGGATAGATAGATAGATAGATAGACAGACAGACAGACAGACAGACAGACAGACAGACAGACAGACAGACAGACAGATAGATAGATAGATAGATAGATAGATAGATGATAGATGATAGACAGGCAGACAGACCAACAAAGTGGGAAGAGACCTTGGAGATCTTCTAGTCCAACCCCCTCTTCAGGCAGGAAACCCTACACCATTTTAGACAAGTGGCCATCCAGTCTCTTCTCATAAAACCTCCAGTGATGGAGCACCCGCAACGTCTTATGGCAGGCAGTTCCACCGGGGGGGGGGGGACCTCGGTGTTGTCTGTATGTTTCTTGTAGAAATTTCATGATCCAACTAGGGAATGTCAACAGTGCTAGAAGGGAGTGAGGCTTGCGGAGAGGAGAAGGAGGAGGAAGAAGGATTGGGGCGAGGGGTAAGAGGATGACACCCCCCCCCACACCCAATCAATGACTTGTTCAAATTACCCGTGTGTTATGTCTTCACCGAGTCCCAGTGTCGGGGCCCACTTCAAGACGTCCTCCCGAGAAAGCAGAACTCATGGAAACCGTTTCTTCCAAAAGGAACTTTTATTAGGAGACGTTGATAGCAAGCCCAGAAGTCAGGATCGGAGGGTTTCCCCTCTCGGATCGATAGGTAGAAAGTGTCCCAAGCAAAAAACCCATCCCAATCGTTCATCCGGTCAGTTCACACGGCTCAATCCCCAGGTGTTCCTCGTGGGGAAAGGGGAGAGAACACCAGGCCGTCTCCGGTTGTGGCTGCGATGTGTTGGCGCTCTCGTCCGCCCCTTCTCCTTCTCCTGGGAGCCCGGAGATAAATGGGTTGCCGGAGGTTGCCTTCCTTTCTTCCCCTCCCTTTGCTTGCTGAAGTTCACAGAAGGAGAACGCAGGAAAGCAAAGGGTTACACAGCGTCCTCATGATAAAGGAAATCAAGGCAATAACCCTCAAACACTTCCCCCCCTCCACCCCCCCTGGGAATAGGGGAGGACCCAGGAAGAGAAGAGAGTGAGATTCGGGTCAGGAGGAAAGGCAGAGGGAAAGAAATGGAGGGGGGGGGAAGGATAAGGGACCCTAGAGATATATGCCTTCTGACAATTGGTCAATCGGTTGATTGATGGCTGCTAAATACCCCACTCAAAGGGGCTCCGTCGTTTTCCGAGTGATGACGCCCTCTGGTCAAGCGTGTTTTACAAGAGGGAGGGGCATGTTGGAGAAACAGGATAGATAGATAGATAGATAGATAGATAGATAGATAGATAGATAGATAGATAGATAGATAGACAGACAGACAGATAGACAGACAGGAAAGAGAAAGAAAAGAAAAAAGAAAAAGAAAGAAAGAAAGAAAGAAAGAAAGAAAGAAAGAAAGAGAGAAAGAAAGAGAGAAAGAGAAAGAAAGAGAGAGAGAAAGAAAGAGAGAGAGAAAGAAGGAAGGAAGGAAGGAAAAAGAAAGAAAGAAAGAGAAAGGAAGGAAGGAAGGAAGGAAGGAAGGAAGGAAGGAAGGATTGGTTGGTTGGTTGGTTGATGGAAATAATAGATTAGACAGGTAGGTAGAGATAGATAGATAGATAGATAGATAGATAGATAGATAGATAGATAGATAGGAAAGAAGGAAGGAAGGGATGGAGGAAGGAAAGGAGAGACAGCGGAAAGAAGGAAGGAGAGGAAGAAGAGGACGGGAGAAAAAAGAAAGGGAGAGGAAGGGAGAAAGAAAGGAAGGAAGGAAGCAGAAAGGAAGGAAGGATGGAAGGGAGAAAGGAAGGAAGGAGGGAGGGAGAGAGGGAGGAAGGAAGGAAGGAAGGAAGGAAGGAAGGAAGGAAAGAAGGAGGGAGGGAGGGAGGGAGGGAGGGAGGGAGGGAGAGAGTAGCAGAGCAGGGACCCTTTCCAGAATTGCCCTCGTGGAGATTTTTTCCCGGCGTTCCTTAGAGGATAGGACACAACCGGAAAAGGTCCACTCTCTTCTTCAACGTCTTCTTGTCGGCCTCCATCATCTCCTCCGTGTAACAAGGAGCGTCCTGGTTCTCCTTCACCAGCTTGTCAATCATCTCCATCAGCTGGGCCACCTGCGCCTCTCGCTCCGCCCCTTCGGCCTTGTTGTTGAAAGCCAGGTAGCGTTTCCCGCACAGGTACACCTGCTCCTTCAGGGCGCAGTTCCCCTTGGAGACGAACTGGTCGAGCGCCTCCCCTTCCAGATCCTCCTTCCGGGTGAACAGGAGGATCATGTATTTCTTGGCGTTGAGGTTGAAGATCTCCTTGATCATCTGAGCCACCTCCTCCTCCTCCTTGGTGAAACGGCTCGGGCGGATCACCTGCAGGATGACGTGAGGGCCCGGGGTGCAAAACTTCACGCACTTCCTCACTTCGGCCGCCGTTTCGGCCTTGGGACGCCCGGTGTCGAGGAAACCGGGCGTGTCGACCACCACCACCTTCCGGCCCTTCACCTGCGTTTCCTCCCTTTGGCAACATCTGGTGACGGAACCGAAAGACATCTTCGATTCGAAGACGTGGCTTCCCAGGATGCTGTTTCCCGTCGCGCTCTTCCCGTTTCCGGTTTTGCCCACCAGGACGATCCTCTGTTCGGGACCTACGACCCAAAGCGGGGGGGAAGGTAGAAAAGAAGGGGACTGGTCAGCAGCGTTGAGGGGGAGAGGACCGGGCTGGCGCCAAGGGAGGCGTCAAACAGGTCATCAAAGGTGAGTCCCTATACGCTCATGAGAGATCGACATTCAGCCTGTCATTTCCCCTGACTCTTAGTAGGTCAGATTTTTGTAGAGAGCTTAAGCTGGCAATAAATCCTTATGCTCTGTCTTCTGTATCTATCTCTATCACCTAATTTATCTCTCTCTATCTATCTATCTATCTATCTATCTATCTATCTATCTATCTATCTCTATCTTCAATATCTATCTCTAACTCTATCACCTAATTTATATCTTATCTATCTACCTATCTATCTTTCTATCTATCTATCTATCTATCTATCTATCTATCTATCTATCTATCTATCTATCTATCTATGTCTTCTATATCTCTAACTCTATCACCTAATTTATATCTGATCTATCTACCTATCTATCTACCTATCTATCTATCTATCTATCTATCTATCTATAACTCTATCACCTAATTTATATCTTATCTATCTATCTATCTATCTATCTATCTATCTATCTATCTATCTATCTATCTATCTATCTCTGTGTTCTATATCTCTAACTCTATCACCTAATTTATATCTTATCTATCTATCTATCTATCTATCTATCTATCTATCTATCTATCTATCATCTATCTTTCTATCTTTCTATCTATCTATCTATCTATCTATCTATCTATCTATCTCTATCTTCTATATCTATCTCTCTCTATCACCTAATTTATATCTTACCTATCTATCTATCATCTATCTATCTATCTATCTATCTATCTATCTATCTATCTATCTATCTATCTATCTATGTATCTATCTATCTATCTATCTATCTCTATCTTCAATATCTATCTCTAACTCTATCACTTAATTTATATCTTATCTATCTACCTTTCTATCTATCTATCTATCTATCTATCTATCTATCTATCTATCTATCTATTTATCTATCTTTTATATCTATCTCTATCACCTAATTTCTTTCCTTTCTTTCTTTCTCTTTCTTTTTCTTTCTTTCTTTTTCTCTTTTTCTTTCTTTGTTTCTTTCTTTTTCTTTTCTTTCTTTCTTTCGCTCTCTTAACTATCGCCTAATTTCTCTCTGTCGGTTTATCTGTCTGTCTGTCTGTCTGTCTGTCTCTCTCTCTCTATCCTAATTTATACCTATGTATCTATCTATCTGTCTCTACCATCTATCTATCTATCTATCTATCTATCTATCTATCTATCTATCTATCTATCTATCTTCTATATTTATCTCTATCAGCTAATTTATATCCATCCCTCCATCCATCTCTCTCTCTCTCTCTCTCTCTCTCTCTCTCTCTCTGTAGCGAAGCTGTCTGAGAGTTTTTGACAGGCACTTGGTGGAGAAAAGGGGGATTGGGACAGCTGTTGGGGAGCTGTGGGTGTGGCCGGCATGGCTGGAGGAGAAGATCAAGAGAGAGAAGGAGAGGAGAGACGGGGAGGGCGGTTGCAGTCCATCGGGTGAAGGCAAAGGGACCGGGAGTTTTATTTCTTTTCTTCGTAAGGGGGTAAGGGGGATACTTTAAACGGGGGCTAGGGCAGCGGTTCTCCACCTCTGGGTCGGGACCCCGTTTGGGGCCAAACGACCATTTCACGGGGGTCGCCAAACAACGCCGTCCGCCGTTTTTTTCCCCCTTTTCCTTAGCTGGGCTCCTCCCTTTTATTCTGTTGGCTTTGGAAAGCCAATAGAACAGACTCTCTTGAATAGAGTCTCATTCTATTGGCTTTCAAAAGCCAGTAGGAATGGTCCAGGCTGTCTCTGCCCTGCTGAGCCCGCCAAAAGTCCCAGTCTGCAAACGGTGCTGTACCTGGTGAATAGTCCTCGACTTACAACCGGTTGAGTAGTCCTCGAATTACGACCGGTTGGGGGTCGCGGCATCAAAAAGGTTGAGAAACACTGGTCTAATCTATCATCTATCATCTATCATCTATCCATCTATCCATCTATCCATCTATCCATCCATTCTATCTATCTATCTATCTATCTATCTATCTATCTATCTATCTATCTATCTATCTATCTATCTGTCTATCTGTCTATCTGTCTATCTGTCTATCTATCTATCATCTATCTCTTTCCCTCTCTATCTATATCTCTCCATCATCTCTCTCTCTCTCTCTTATATCTATCTATCTATCTATCTATCTATCTATCATCTATCTATCTATTATGTGTAAATTCTACGATTTATCTATCATCTGTCCATCCGTCCGAAGGAGATCAACAGGTTGAGCCCGAGGGAGGCGTCAAAGGCATCATGGGTCGTGCATCCCGGCAATCTAAACCCGGCCCACCTTGAATGCCTGTCTGATCTTCTGCTCATTTCCAATTGGATCCATTAGTAGGTCAGGTTCTTGTAGCGAAAAAAATGTGCAGTAAATCTTGATCACTCACTTGAACTGCCTGAATCTCCGGGTTTTCCGCCCCCCCCCCCCGGTGCTTGATGAGCAGGAGGGTATCCTGGCCTGTCCCTCTACCCAGGACAGCAGTTCCCACCCCCAGTTCACCCCCCACCCCCCACCCCCCGGGACCAAGACTTTACCTTGGATATTTCCAGCCATTTCCAGACAACGGGGCACGGCACAGAACAAACAAAAAAATCAGCCGAAGGAGAGGCCGTCTCGCTTGGTTATTATAACCACCAGCTCTCCTCCCCCAGAGGACGCCAGTAGGAATTGGAGTGGGAGGAGCTTAAAAAAAGCCACACCCCTTCCTCACCCCCCCCCCCTTGGGGCTGACCCATCTGGTCCTCTCCCCCGCTTCCCGGGATGGCGCAATTTTGGAGGGGAGAGCAAATTCTGGCTTTTGTTCCCACAAGGTCAGGGACTGATGGATGGATTTGGGGCCACTGAGATACACACACACACACACACACAAACACATAGAGACACACACACAGTTTCCAGGCCAGCTTCACCCACGGTCTTCCGCCAGAAAAGGGCTGGAAGGGAACCTGGAGGTCATCCAGTCTAACCCGCTGCTCAAGCAGGAGAGCCTTATGGAATAACAGAGCTGAAAGGGACCCCGGAGGTCATCCAGCCCAACCCCTCCCTCAAGCAGGAGACTCTTGAAGGGTTCTGCTGCTCGAGCAGGGGGGTTGGAACTAGATGACCTCCCAGGTCCCTTCCAACTCTGCGATTCTGGAAGAGTCTGGTGCTCGAGCAGGGGGGGGGGTTGGGCTAGATGACCTCCGAGGGCCCTTCCCGCCCTGTTCCGATGGAAAGGCTGCTGGCAGGAGGCGGGGGAGGGGAAGGGGCGCCCAGCAAAGCGGCCTGCCAAGAGCAGAGGAAGCGAGCCTGGCTTTTGCACGGGGGGGGGGGGTGGAAGGGGGAGGCCTCCCAGCCTGGATCAGCCGATGAATCAACCCGGAGAAAAAAATAGCCCCTTTCCTGTGGTTGGGGCGAGGGGGGGGCTGTGCTGGGGGGGGTCCCTCTGGGTCTTTTTTTCTTTACGATCACGTGATTTCCAGGCAGCTCTGGCACCCAGAGACTTGCGCTTCCCTCCGCGCTTCGGATGTCCCCTTCCACGGAGTGACAGAGCGAGAAGGGACCTCGGAGGTCATCCAGTCCAACCCCCTGCTGAAGGAGGAGACCCTTCCAGAATCATAGAAGGACAGACCTGGAAGGGACCTCGGAGGTCATCTAGTCCAACCCCCTGCTGAAGGAGGAGACCCTTACAGAATCATAGAAGGACAGAGCTGGGAGGGACCTCGGAGGTCATCCAGTCCAACCCCCCGGCTCCAACAGGGGAACCTTCCAGAATCATAGGACAGACTAGGAAGGGACTCTGGAGGTCATGCAGTCCAACCCCCCTGCTTGAGCAGGAGACCCTTACAAAATAAAAGAGCCGGGAGGGACCTCAGCGGACATCTAGTCCAACTGCCTGCTCGAGCAGGAGACGCTTACAGAATCACAGGACAGAGCTGGAAGGGACCTCGGAGGTCATCTAGTCCAACCCCCTCCTCAAGCAGGAGACCCTTACAGAATAAAAGAGCTGGAAGGGACCTCGGAGGTCATCCAGTCCAACCCCCTGCCCGAGCAGGAGACCCTTAGAGAGTCACAGAAGGACAGGGCCCCTCCGAGCGGCCTCCCAGCTGTGTTCTAATTGAAAGGCTGCTGGGGACGGGGAGGGGGGCTTTGGGGGAGGGAAAGGGGGCTTTGTGGGGGGAGGGGACACAGCCCGAAGCGGCCGCTTTGCGATTAAGAAACATGCAGAATCTGTGAATCTATGATTACGGAAGGGTTTCCTGCTCGAGCAGGGGGTCAGGCTAGATGACCTCTGAGGCCCCTTCCAGCTCTGTACTGTTTTCTAAGGGTCTCCTGCTCGAGCAGGGGGTCGGGCTAGACGACCTCTGAAGTCCCTTCCAGCTCTGTCCTTCTGCGATTCTGTAAGGGTCTCCTGCTTGAGCAGGCAGTTGGACTAGATGACCTCCGAGGTCCCTTCCAGCCCTTTTATTTTGTAAGGGTCTCCTGCTCGAGCAGGGGATTGGGCTAGATGACCTCCACTGCCCCTTCCAGCTCTGTGACTCTACGGTTTTCTAAAGGTCTCCTGCTCGAGCAGGGGGTCGGGCTAGATGACCTCTAGGGACCCTTCCAGCTCTCCTATGATTCTGTAAGGCTCTCCTCCTTGAGCAGGGGGTTGGACTGGATGACCTCCAAGGCCCCTTCCAGCTCTGTAACTCTACTGTTTTCTAAGGGTCTCCTGTTCGAGCAGGGGGTCGGGCTAGATGACCTCCGAGGTCCCTTCCAGCTCTTTTATTTTGTAAGGGTCTCCTGCTCGAGCCAGGGGGTCGGGCTAGATGACCTCCGAGGTCCCTTCCAGCTCTTTTAGTTTGTAAGGGTCTCCTGCTCGAGCAGGGGGTCGGGCTAGATGACCTCCGAGGCCCCTTCCAGCTCTGTGACTCTACGGTTTCCTAAAGGTCTCCTGCTCGAGCCAGGGGGTCGGGCTAGATGACCTCCAGGGCCCCTTCCAACTCTCCTTCTAGGATTCTGTCAGGCTCTCCTGCCTGAGCCGGGGGTTGGACTGGATGACCTCCGAGGTCCCTTCCAGCTCTGTCGCTCCGTGTGAGCCAAAGAGCGGAGGAAAGCGAAAGTCTCTCGGCGGCGGCGCTGCCTGGAAATCACGTGATGGAAAAGAAGACAGACTCACCACGAACCCCCCCTCGCTCTCCCGCCCCCCCCCAGGCCCAGGAAATAGGCGGGGTGCACAAAAAGGGCGTCCCCCCTCCTCCCCTCCCCCCCACCCCCCCCCCGGGCAAAAGCCAGGCTCGCTTCCTCTGCATTAGCAGGCCGCTTTGCAGGGCGCCCCTCCCCCTCCCCGCCCCCTCCCAGCAGCCTTTCCCTCGGAAGGGAGCGGGAAGGGGCCCTCGGAGGTCATCCAGCCCAGCCCTTCTCCATCTTGTCACCCACGGCACCCCTTTTGGGATAGGGCAACATCCGAGGACCCCCCGTCGCCGAGCAAGGGGTCAAACACTGGATAATAATAATAATAGTAGTAAAGTTGGAAGGGACCTTGGAGGTCATCTAGTCCAACCCCCTGCTCGGGCAGGAAACCCTACACCATTTCGGACAAGTGGCTGTCCAGCGGGTGACTCCAAAAAAGAAAAGGAAAAAAGCGGTCAAGTCCAGGTAGTCCTCGACTTGCAACCGTTCGCTTAGTGACCGTTGGAAGTGACAACGGCAGTGAACAAAGTGCCCCCCCCAAGCCCCAGCCGAGCAAGACGCCTGCCTGCCCGCCCGCCCGGCTGCGCTCTTCCTCCTGTCCGAGGTTGTCGTGGTTGGGAGCGTTTCTGTTGAGGATTGGCAGCGGGGGTCGGGGGGGGGTGGACCTTTGGTTTTTATTCCCCCCGTCTGCTGGGTGGTTGCAGCAGGATTTGGTCCCTTCCCATGACCCTGGGACATGGGGACCGTCATAAATATGAATCGGTTGCCAGCATCGGAAGGTAAATCACAAGACCGTGGAGAGGCTGCAACATTCCGGCCGCTCGGCGCTTCTTCCGGGCTCAGCGGAAGGGCCAGGATCGGTGCCGCTTTCCAGTTGATGGGCGCTTCTTCCAGGCTCCTCCGGGTTATTTATTTCTCTCTGTCTGTCTGTGTCTGTCTGTCCGTCTATCTATCTATCTATCTATCCATCCATCCATCCATCCATCCATCCATCCATCCATCTATCTATCTATCTATCTATCTATCTATCTATCTATCTATCTATCTATCATCAATATCTATCACTAACTACCACCTAATTTATCTCTCTGTCTGTCTGTCTGTCTTTCTGTATCTATCTCTATCTATCTATCTATCTATCTATCTATCTATCTATCTATCTATCTATCTCTATCTATCTATCTATCTATCTATCATCTATCTATCTCTATGTATCATGTGTAAATTCTATGATTTATCTATCATCCATCCATCCGTCCATCTATCGGAGGAGATCACCAGGCTGAGCCCAAGGGAGGCGTCAAAGGCGTCATCGGTCGAGACTCCTGGCCCCCACCCCCACCAGAGATCTACACCCGGCCCACCTTGAATGCCTGTCTGATCACCCACTCATTTCCAATTGGATCCCTTAGTAGGTCAGGTTCTTGTAGCAAAAAAAAAAAACCTGGATAAATATCCAGATAGACAGAGAAGATAGATAAATGAGAGATAGATTGATGGATGGATAGATAGATAAATAGATAGATAGATAGATAGATAGATAGATAGATAGATAGATAGATACATAGATAGATACATAGATAGATAGATAGACAGATAGATAGATGTAAATTAGGTGATAGTTACATATGGATACAAATGATAGAGAGAGAGAGAAAGATACAGAGATGGATAGATGGATGGATGGATGATAGATAGGTAGATAGATAGATAGATAGATAGATAGATAGATAGATAGATAGATGACAAATGGATAGATAGAAATGATAGATATCGATGGATAGACAGAAAGACAGACAGACGACAAATGGATAGATAGTAAGACAAATGATAGATGAGGTAGAGATGCTAGATAGATAAATGATAGCAGATAGATAGATAGACAGATGACAAATGGATATATACAGATAAATGATAGATGAGATAGATAGAGATGATAGATAAATGATAACTGACAGATAGATAGATAGATAGATAGATACATAGATACATAGATAGATAATAGACATAGATAATAGACAGAATAGATATTAGATAGATAGATAGATAGATAGATAGATAGATAGATAGATAAGATAGATAGATGGATAGATATAGATGGATGGATGGATGGATGGATCTATCTATCTATCTATTTTCTATATCCCTCTATCACCTAATTTATATCTTATCTATCTACCTACCTACCTACCTACCTATCCATCCATCCATCCATCCATCCATCCATCCATCCATCTATCTATCTATCTATCTATCTATCTATCTATCTCTTCTATATCTGTCTCTAACTATCATCTCTATCTTATATAACTATATCAGCTAATTTATATCTATCTATCTATCTATCTATCTATCTATCTATCTATCTATCTCTAACTACCACCTAATTTATCTCTGTCTGTCTATCTGTGTCTGTCCATCCATCTATCTATCTATCTATCTATCTATCTATCTATCTATCTATCTATCTATCTATCTATCTATCTATCTATCTATCTCTATGTATTGTGTGTAAATTCTACGATTTATCTATCATTCATCCATCCGTCCATCGATTGGAGGAGATCACCAGGCTGAGCCCGAGGGAGGCGTCAAAGGCGTCATTGGTCGTGAATCCCGGCGCGCGCACCTGCCAGAGATTTAAACCCGGGCCACCTTGAATGCCTTTCTGATCTCCTGCTCATTTCCAATAGGATCCGTTAGTAGGTCAGGTTCTTGTAGCGAAAAAAACTGGATAAATAGCCAGATAGACAGAGAAGATAGATAAATGATAGATGACAGATAGATAGATAGATAGATAGATAGATAGATAGATAGATAGATAGATAGATAGATGGATGGATGGATGGATGGATGGATGGATGGATGGATGGATGGATGGATAGATAGATAGATAGATAGATAGATATAAATGATGGATAGATACAGATGGATAGATGGATGGATGGATAAGATATAGATAGATAGATAGATAGATAGATAGATAGATAGATAGATAGATAGATAGATGACAAATCGATAGATAGAAATGATAGATATAGATGGATAGACAGAAAGACAGACAGACAACAAATGTAGATAGTCAGACAAATGATAGATGAGGTAGAGATGATAGATAAATGATAGCAGAGAGATAGATAGATAGATAGATAGATGACAAATGGATAGATAAAAATGATAGAGATGGATAGATAGATAGATAGATAGATAGATAGAAAGATACATAGATAGAAAGATAGACAGACAGACAGACAGACAGACAGACAGACAAATAGATGACAAATGGATAGATAGTCGGACAAATGATAGAATAGATAGATAGAATAGATAGATAGATAGATAGATAGATAGATAGATAGATAGATAGACAGATGACAAATGGATAGATAGAAATGATAGATTGATGTAAGATAGATAGACAGACAGACAGATAGATGACAAATGGATACTCAGACAAATGATAGTTGAGAGATGATAGAGATAAATGATAGAAGATAGATAGACAGACAGACAGACAGATAGATAGATGGATGAAAGATGGATGGATAAATGGATGGACGGGCGGACAGAGACAGAAATACAGATGTAGGATAGATAGGTAGGTAGGTAAGTAGACAGATAGGTAGGTAGGTAAGTAGACAGATAGATAGATAGATAGATAGATAGATAGATAGATAGATAGATAGATAGATAGATAAACAGATGACAAATGGATAGTCAGAGAAATGATAGCTAGCTAGCTAGCTAGATAGATGAGAGAGAGAGACAGACAGACAGACAGACAGACAGACAGACAGACAGACAGACAGACAGACCAACAAAGTGGGAAGGGACCTTGGAGGTCTTCTAGTCCAACCCCCTCTTCAGGCAGGAAACCCTACACCATTTCAGATAAGTGGCCATCCAGTCTCTTCTCATAAAACCTCCAGTGATGGAGCCCCCGCAACGTCTAGTGGCAGGCAGTTCCACCGGTTTAACTGTCCTCCCTGTCGGGAAGTTTCTCCATAGTTCCGGGCTGCTTCTCTCCTTGAGGACTTCCCCTCCGCTGCTTCTTCTCCTGCCTTCGGGGGCTTTGGGGAGGAGGTGGTCCCCCCCCTTCTCTGTGGAAGCCCCTCAGATGTGAGTTTTGTTGCGGACATTTCGTGACCCAACTAGGGAACGTCATCAGTGCTACCATAGAAGGGAATGGAGTTGATGGAATTTATGGAGAGGAGGAGGAAGAGGGAGGGCTTAGGGTGTTGTTCTCTGAACTTGGTTATTTTCTTGGAGACATTTCGTGACCCAACTAGGGAACATCATCAGTGCTAGAGGGGAGTGAGGCTTCCGGAGTGGAGGAGGAGGAGGAGGAGGAGAAGGAGGAGAGGAGGAGGAGAATAGAGGAGGAGGAGAGGAGGAGGAGGAGGAGGAGGAGGAAGGACTGGGGGGGTCCTTGGTGTTGTCTGAACTTGGTTATTTTCTTGGAGACGTTTCGTGACCCAACTAGGGAACATCATCAGTCATATAGAAAGGAATGGAGTTTATGGAGAAGGAGGAGGAGGAGGAGGGGGGGAAGACTGGGGGTGGACCTCAGTGTTGTCTGAACATTTCTTGTAGACATTTCATGACCCAACTAGGGAACATTAACAGTGCTAGAAGGGAGTGAGGTTTGTGGAGGAGAGGAGGAGAAGGAGGAGGACCCCCCCCCAATCAATCACTTGTTCAAATTACCCGTGTGTTATGTCTTCACCAAGTCCCAGTCTCGGGGCCCACTTCAAGACGTCCTCCCAAGAAAGCAGAACCCATGGAAGCCGTTTCATCCAAAAGGAACTTTTATTAGGAGACGTTGCTAGCAAGCCCAAAAGCCAGGATCCGAGGGTTTCCCCTCTCGGATCGATAGGTAGAAAGTGTCCCAAGCAAAAAACCCACCCCAATCGTTCATCCGCTCAGTTCACACGGCCCAATCCCCGGGTGTTCCGTTCCTCGTGGGGAAAGGGGAGAGAACACCAGGCCGTCTCCGGTTGTGGCTGCGATGTGTTGGCGCTCTCGTCGCCCCTTCTCCTTCTCCTGGAAGCCCGGAGATAAATGGGTTGCCGGAGGTTGCCTTCCTTTCTTCCCCTCCCTTTGCTCGCTGACATGAAGTTCACAGAAGGAGAACGCAGGAAGGCAAAGGGTTACACAGCGTCCTCGTGATAGAGGAAATCAAGGCAATAACCCTCAAACCCTTCCCCCCCTCCACACCCCCCCCCCCGGGCATAGGGCAGGACCCAGGAAGAGAAGAGAGTGAGATTCGGGTCAGGAGGAAAGGCAGAGGGAAAGAAATGGAGGAGGGGGGGAAGGATAAGGGACCCTAGAGATATATGCCTTCTGACACCTGGTCAATCAGTTGATTGATGGCTGCTAAATACCCCACTCAAAGGGGCTCCGTCGATAGATAAATAGATAGATAGATAGATAGATAGATAGATAGATAGATAGATAGGAAGGAAGGAAGGAAGGAAGGAAGGAAGGAAGGAAGGAAGGAAGGAAGGGGGAGACACCGGAAGGAAGGAGGGAGGGAGGCAGTAGTAGAGCAGAGACCCTTACCAGAGTTGCCTTCATGGAGATTTTTTCCGGCGTCCCCTAAAGGAGTGGACACCACCGGGGACGGTTCCATCTCCTCCTGAGGTCCTCCTTGTCGGCTGCCAGCATCTCCTCCGTGTAACAAGGAGCATCCCGGTTCTCCTTCACCAGCTCGTCAATCATCTCCATCAGCTGGGCCACCTGCGCCTCTCGCTCCGCCCCTTCGGCCTTGTTGTTGAAAGCCAGGTAGCGTTTCCCGCACAGGTTCACCTGCTCCTTCAGGGCGCAGTTCCCCTCGGAGATGAACTGGTCGAGGCCCTCCCCTTCCAGGTCATCATTCCGGGTGAACAGGAGGATCATGTAGTTCTTGGCGTTGAGGCTGAAGATCTCCTTGATCAGCTGAGCCACCTCCTCCTCCTCCTTAGTGAAACGGCCCGGGCGGATCACCTGCAGGATGACGTGAGGGCCCGGGATGCAAAACTTCACGCACTTCTTCACTTCGGCCGCCGTTTCTGACTTGCGACACCCAGTGTCGAGGACGCCGGGCGTGTCGACCACCACCAACTTCCGACCGTTCACCTGCGTCTCCTCCTTTTGGCAACACTTGGTGACGGAACCGGAAGTCATCTTCGATTCGAAGACGCGGCTTCCCAGGATGGTGTTTCCCGTCGCGCTCTTCCCGTTGCCGGTTTTGCCCACCAGGACGATCCTCCGTTCGGGACCTACAACCCAAAGTGGGGGGGAGGGGAGAGAAGAAGGGGACCGGTCAGCAGCGTTGGGGGGAGACGACCAGGCTGGTGCCAAGGGAGGCGTCAAACAGGTTATCAGCCGTGAGTCCCTGCACGCTCACGAGAGACCGACATTCAGCCCGTCTTAATCTCCCCGTCATTTCCCCCTGACCGTTAGTAGGTCAGATTTTTGTAGAGAGCTTAAACTGGCAATAAATCCTTATGCTCTGTCTTCTGTATCTATCTCTAACTATCACCTAATTGATCTCTGTCTGTCTGTCGGTCGGTCTGTCTGTCTATCTATATGAGTGGTTCTCAACCTGTGGGTCGGGACCCCATTTGGGGTCGAACGACCATTTCACGGGGGTCGCCAAACAACGCAATCCGCCATTTTTCTCCCTTTTCCTTAGCTGTGCTACTCCCTTTTATTCTATTGCCTTTCGAAAGCAAATCGAAGAGACTCTCTTGAATAGAGTCTCATTCTATTGGCTTTCCAAAGCCAATAGGAATTGTCCAGGCTGTGTCTGCCCTGCTGAGCCCGCCAAAAGCCCCAGTCGGCAAACGGTGCTGCGAGTTGTCTGCAGCGAAGGCGAGCTGTCTGGAAGCTTCCACCCCTCCCTGCTGAGCAACTACTAACAATGGAAGGAAAAGAGGACCAGGGGTGGGAGGTGGGAGGCCGGCGGGCGCAGGGAGGGGTTGCTGGTGCGCGTGGGGCCCGGCGCGTGCCTGACCTCCCTTGGGCTGGGCTAGCTGGTGGCCCAGCCGGTGGTCGGCCTGCGCCGTTTCTGCCGCTTGCCAGCTACGCCTCGGCCGGCACAGGCGGCACCACGCATGCGCGGCGCTCCCGGGCAGGGAAAGACCTCGAGTTACGACCGGTTGGATAGTGCTCGACTTACGACTGGTTGGGTAGTCCTCGACTTACGACCGGTTTGGGGTCGCGGCATTAAAAAGGTTGAGAATCACTGATGTATATCTATCATTTATACCTCTCTATCACATTTCATATCTATGTATCTATCTATCTATCTGTATCTTAATTTATATCTGTCTTTCTGTCTATCTACTATATCTATCTCTAACTATCATCTAATTTATCTGTCTTCTATATATCTCTCTATCACTTTATATCTATCTATCTATCTATCTATCTATCTATCTATCTATCTATCTATCTATCTATCTATCTTCTATATCTCTCTATCAGCTAATTTATATCTATATCTATCTATCTATCTATCTATCTATCTATCTGTCTATCTCTAACTACCACCTAATTTATTTCTGTCTGTCTGTCTGTCTGTCTGTCTTCTATATCTATATCACCTAATTTATATCTTATCTATCTATCTATCTATCTATCTATCTATCTATCTATCTATCTATCGTCAATATATATCTCTACCACCTAATTTGTCAGTCTTTCTGTCTCTATCTCTCTCTCTCTCTCTACATCTATCTCTAGCTATCATCTCTATCTTCTATATCTATCTCTATCAGCTAATTTATATCTATCTATCTATCTTCTATATCTCTCTATCAGCTAATTTATATCTATCTATCTATCTATCTATCTATCTATCTATCTATCTATCTATCTATCTATCTATCTATCTATCTATCTCTAACTACCACCTAATTTATCTCTGTGTCTGTCTGTCTTCTATATCTATATCACCTAATTTATATCTTATCTATCTATCTATCTATCTATATCTATCATCAGTATCTATCTCTACCACCTAATTTATCTCTGTCTGTCTGTCTGTCTGTCTCTCTCTGTCTGTCTCTCTCTATCTATCTATCTATCTACATCTATCTCTAGCTATCATCTCTACCTTCTATATCTATCTCTATCAGCTAATTTATATCTATCTATCTTCTATATCTCTCTATCAGCTAATTTATATCTATCTATCTATCTATCTATCTATCTATCTATCTATCTATCATCTATCTATCATCTATCTATCTATCTATCTATTTATCTATCTATCATCTATCTATCATCTATCTATCTATCTATCTATCTATCTATCTATCTATCTATCTATCTATCATCTATCTATCGTCAATATCTATCTCTACCACCTAATTTATCTCTGTCTGTCTGTCTGTCTTTCTCTCTCTCTATCTATCTTCTACATCTATCTCTAGCTATCATCTCTATCTTCTATATCTATCTCCATCAGCTAATTTATATCTATCTATCTATCTATCTATCTATCTATCTATCTATCTATCATCTACCTATCTCTATGTATCATGTGTAATTTCTACGATTTATCTGTCATCCATCCATCCGTCCATCTATTGGAGGAGATCACCAGGCTGAGCCCGAGGGAGGCGTCAAAGGCGCCATCGGTCGTGCATCCCTGCGTGCGCCCTCGCAAGACAGCAGGACACCCAGGACAGCAGCTCCCACCCCCCAGCTCATCCCCCCCCCACACCGCCCCCCCCAGGGATCCAGACTTTACCTTGGATGCTTCCAGCCATTTCCAGACAACGGGGCTCGGCCCAAAAGAGCCGAGAGGAATGTGATGGATCAAAAGAGAGAGAGAGAAAAAATAAATCAGCCGAAGGAGAGGCCGTCTGGCTTGGTTATTATAGCCACCAGCTCTCCACCCCCAGAGGAAGCAAAACAGGAATTGGAGGGGGAGGGGCTTAAAAGAAGCTGCACCCCCCCTTCTTTACTGCCCCCCCCCGCTTGGGGCTGATCCATCTGGTCCTCTCCCCCGCCTCCTTTTCAATCGTCCCTTCCACTCTTGTGGAGGAGGAAGCTTAGGGGTAGGGTCTCCTGCTCCAGCAGGGGGTTGGACTAGATGCCCTCCAAGGGTCCCACCCGAGTCCGCCATTTCCCCTCGATTCCCTCCAAGTCGCTGGGAATGACAGAGGCCGGATTGGTCAGAGAGAAGAACGGACAGGCTGATGCACGGAGAGGGGGAGGCAGAGACCCCCCCCTTATCTCTGGGGTGGGGGCTATGGGGGCCTCGGGGCTCCTGGGAAGAGCCCAGCCGGGCTGGGGAAGGAATTGGGGGAGTGGGCTGGTGGGGTCTGCTGAGCCTTGCAGGATGGATCCCAGATGGGAAAGATATCCCAAGGGATGGACGGTGGAGGCTGGGCAAGGATTGCAACGGCCACAAAGAACAAAAATGGGGGGGGGGGCATTTGAGGTCAGCCAAGAAAGGCCAGCCAGGAAGTCCCCCCTCCCCCAAGCCGGGATTTTCCAAAGAAAAAAGCCGATTTTTCCTGCCATGGAAAAGAGATGTTTCTTTGTCTGGGTCCATTCCAGGCCTCTGAAAGCAAAGCCAGCTGGAGGAGCGTTCCCAGGATGGCGTAATTTGGGAGGAGAGGGCAAATTCCGGCCTTTGTTCCCGCAAGGTCTGGGAATGATGGCTGGATTCGGGGCCACTGAGATACACACAAACACAGACACTGTTTCCGAGCCAGCTTCACCAACCAAGTCTTGGTCTTCCATCAGAAAAGAGCTGGAAGGGAACCTGGAGGTCATCCAGTCCAACCCGCTGCTCAAGCAGAAGACCCTTACAGAATAAAAGAGCAGGAAGGGACCAAGGAGGTCATCCAGTCCAACCCCTTCCTCAAGCAGGAGAGCCTTACAGAATCACAGGACAGAGTTGAAAGGGACCAAGGAGGTCATCTAGTCCAACCCCTTGCTCTAGCACAGTGGTTCTCAACCTGTGGTTCGGGACCCCATTTGGGGTCGAACGACCATTTCACGGGGGTCGCCAAACAACGCAGTCCGCCATTTTTTCCCCCTTTTCCTTAGCTGTGCTATTTCCTTTTATTCCATTGGCTTTTGAAAGCCAATAGAAGAGACTCTCTTGAATAGAGTCTAATTCTATTGGCTTTCCAAAGCCAATAGGAATTGTCCAGGCTGTCTCTGCCCTGCTGAGCCCGCCAAAAGCCCCATTCTGCAAACGGGGCTGCACCCGTTGAGTAGTCCTCGACTTACGACTGGTTGAGTAGTCCTCGACTTACGACCGGTTGGGGGTCGCGGCATTAAAAAGGTTGAGAACCACTGCTCTAGCAGGAGACCCTTACAGAAACACAGAGTTGGAAGGGACCTTGGAGGTCATCTACCCCAACCTGCTGCTGCAGCGGGAGACTCTGAAAGGGTCTCCCGCTTGAGCAGGGGGTTGGACTAGAAGACCTCCGAAGTCCCTTCCAGCTCGGTCATTCTACTATTCTCTCAGGGTCTCCTGCTTCAGCCAGGGGCTGGACTAGATGACCTCCGAGGCCCTTTCCAGCTCTGTCCTTCGGAGATTCTGTCACGGTCTCCTGCCTGAGCAGGGGGTTGGGCTAGATGACCTCCGAGGCCCCTTCCAGCTCGGTGACTCTACTGTTTTCTAAGGGTCTCCTGCTCGAGCCGGGGGTTGGACTGGATGACCTCCAGGGTTCCCTTCCCGCTCTGTCACTCCGTGTAAGGGGACATCGCAACAGCGGAGGAAAGCGAAAGCGGCTCGGCGGCGGCGGTGCCTGGAAATCACGTGATCGAAAAGAAGAAAGGCCCAGAGCGGCCCCCTCCCCTTCCCCCCCCCCAGCCATCCATAGGAAACGGGCTATTTTCTTCTCCGCGTTGGTTCATCGCCCAAGGGCCGCTCCGGGCTGGGTCGCCTCCCCCCCTCCTCCCCTCCCCCCCGCGCCCCCCCCCCCGGGCAAAAGCCAGGCTCGCTTCCTCTGCTCTCGGCCGGCCGCTTTGCAGGGCGCCCCGCCCCCTCCCCCGCCCCCTCCCAGCAGCCTTTCCATGGGAACGGAGCGGGAAGGCGCCTCGGAGGTCATCTAGCCCAACCCCCTGCGCGAGCAAGAGACCCTGACAGCATCCCGGAGTTGGAAGGGACCTCTGAGGTCTTCTGCTCCAGCCCCTTGCTCAAACAGGAGACCCAATGCCATTTCAGACAGGATAGGTAGGTAGGTAGGTAGGTAGGTGGGTGGGTGGGTGGGTGGGTGGATGGATGGATGGATGGATGGATGGATAAATAGCCAGATAGAGAAGATAGATAAATAATAGATGACGGATGGATGGATGAATGGATGGATGGATAGATAGATAGATAGATAGATAGATAGATAGATAGATAGATAGATAGATAGATAGAGATAGATAGATATAAATTAGTTGATAATTAGAGATAGATATAAATGATAGATAGATAGATAGATAGATAGATAGATAGATAGATAGATGGATGGATGGATGGATGGATGGATGGATGGATGGATAGATAGATAGATAGATAGAGATAGATAGATATAAATTAGTTGATAATTAGAGATAGATATAAATGATAGATAGATAGATAGATAGATAGATAGATAGATAGATAGATAGATAGATAAGATAGATGGATAGATAAGATAGATATAGATAGATGGATGGATGGATAGATAGATAGATATAAATTAGGTGATAGTTAGAGAGAGATATAAACGATAGATAGTTGGATAGATAGATAGATAGATAGATAGATAGATAGATAGATAGATAGATAGATATAAATTAGCTGATATAGATATAGGATAGATAGATAGATAGATAGATAGATAGATAGATAGATAGATAGATATAGATAGATAGATATAAATTAGGTGATAGAGAGATATAAATGATAGATAGATAGATAGATAGATAGATAGATAGATAGATAGATAATAAATTAGGTGATAGTTAGATACAGATATAAACGATAGATAGATTGATAGATAGATATAAATTGGGTGATACTTAGAGACAGATATAAATGATAGATGGATGGATGGATAGATAGATAGATAGATAGATAGATAGATAGATAGATTATGGATGGATGGATGGATAAAATGGAAGGAGGGAAGGAAAGAAGGGATGGAGGAAGGAAAGGGATGAAAAAGAAAGGGAGAGAGGGAGAGAGAAAGGAAGGAAGGGGACAGAGGAAGGAAGGAAGGAAGGAAAGGTTGGTAGATAGAAATGATAGATTAGATGGTAGATGAAAGAAAGAGGAAGGAAGGGAAGGAAGGAAAAAAAGAAAGAGGGAGGGAGAGGAGGGGGAAGGAAGGAGGGAGGGCAGGAAGGAGGGAGGAAAAAGGAAAGGAAGGAGGAAGAAACGGAGGAAAGAAAGGCGAGACAGTGGAAAGAAGGAAGAGAGGAAGGTGGGAGGGAGAGAGGAAAGAAGGAAAGGAAGGTGGAAGGAAGGCACGGAGGAAAGAAAAGACAGAGAGAGATGAAGAAGAGGAAGAGGAGGAAGGGAGGAAGGAAGGAAAAGAGAGGGAGGGTTGACCCGGAATTAGGAGACCGCGGGAGGAAGCGTCACTTGTGAATGGGGGTCTTTGGGCTCTAGCAGAGTCGCGGATGCGGGTCTCCTGAAAGGACAGCAAGGCAAACACGTGATCTCGAAGGAAACAGCCAACATTTTGATCTCCTTCTTATCTACAGCGCGACAGACTTACGGGTGTGTGAGTGTGTGTGTGTGTGTGTGTGTCAAATCTCGATCTGACGTGTGTCACCTTTAACGGCTTGATTGCTTGTGTCGTCGTCGGAAAGAATCAACGCCAAACGTTCCTGCCCCGCCCTTCCAACTCTGGCTCGACTAGATGACCTCCAGCGTCCCTTCCAGCTCTGCCCTTCTGCGAGTCCGTCAGGGTCTCCGGCTCGAAGAAGCAGGGGGCTGGGCTAGATGACCTCCAGGGTCCCTTCCAGCTCTTCTGATTCTATAAGAGTCGCCTGCTCGAGGAGGGGGACGGACTAGACTAGATGATCTCCCACGTCCCTTTATATTCTTTATTCTGTGATTCCATAAGGGTCTGCTGCTTGAGGAGGGGGTTGGGCTAGATGACCTCCGAGGTCTCTTCCGGCTCTGTCACTCTGTGATTCTGTCAGGGTCTCCAGCTCGAGGAAGGGGTGGGACTGGATGACCTCCAAGGTGCCTTCCTACGCTCCTATTTGGTAAGGGTCTCCTGCTCGAGCAGGGGGGCTGGACTAGATGACCTCCAAGGTCCCTTCCGACTTTGTGCTTCTGCAAGGGTCTCCTGCTTCAGCAGGGGGGCTGGACTAGATGACTTCCCAGACCCCTTCCGACTTTGTGTTTCTGCCAGGGTCTCCGGCGCGAGGAGGGGGCTGGACTAGATGACCTCCCAGAACCCTTCCAACTTTGTGCTTCTGCCAGGGTCTCCGGCGCGAGGAGGGGGCTGGACTAGATGACCTCCCAGACCCCTTCCGACTTTGTGCTTCTACCAGGGTCTCCAGCTTGAGGAAGGGGTGGGACTAGATGACCTCCAAGGTCCCTTCCGACTTTGTGCTTCTGCAAGGGTCTCCTGCTTCAGCAGGGGGGCTGGACTAGATGACCTCCCAGACCCCTTCCAACGTCGTGTTTCTGCCAGGGTCTCCGGCGCCAGGAGGGGGCTGGACTAGATGACCTCCAAGGCCCCTTCCGGCTCTTTCCTAACGGAAGACCCAAGACCTGGTTCTGTCAGTGGCCTCCGGGAAGGGCTAGGAAGACCCCCCCCCCGGCTCACAACACACACACACACACACACACACACACACACAACCCGTTTCAGCAAGAAGAAATTCACTCTCGCAGCCAGTCGGAGGGGCGGGGAGGTGGGTGGAAGAGGCCCCGCCCCCTCCCCTTCCTGCCCCGCCCACCTCTGCCTAGCGAAGGGCGATTCCTCCCCCCCCCCGGCAGAAGCGAAAGCAGCCCGCAGCCCGTCGGGGGAAGCAGCTGAGAGGCAGACGCGACCCCCTCCCCGCCCAGCTGGAGACTCGCTCAGGTTGCTGTCCGACAGGTCGAGCCGGGTAGAAAGTGGGGGGGAGGAGGGAGGGAGGGAGGGGGGGGCCTTCGACAGACGAGCTTGGCACTTAGAAGCACCGCGTGGGAAGGGGCCTCGGAGGCCATCTAGTCCAGCCCTCTGCTCGAGCAGGAGCCCCCCCCCCGCCAGATTCACAGAGTGGGGAAGGGGCCTCGGAGGGCATCTAGTCCAGCCCCCTGCTCAAGCAGGAGCCCCCGCCAGATTCACAGAGTGGGGAAGGGGCCTCAGAGGCCATCTAGTCCAGCCCCTGCTTCACAGAGTGGGGAAGGGACCTCGGAGGCCATCTAGTCCAGCCCTCTGCTCGAGCAGGAGCCCCCCCCGCCAGATTCACAGAGTGGGGAAGGGGCCTCGGAGGGCATCTAGTCCAGCCCCCTGCTCAAGCAGGAGCCCCCGCCAGATTCACAGAGTGGGGAAGGGGCCTCAGAGGCCATCTAGTCCAGCCCCCTGCTCAAGCAGGAGCCCCCCCCGCCAGATTCACAGAGTGGGGAAGGGACCTCGGAGGCCATCTAGTCCAGCCCCCTGCTCGAGCAGGAGCCCCCCTGCCAGATTCACAGAGTGGGGAAGGGACCTCGGAGGGCATCTAGTCCAGCCCCCTGCTTGAGCAGGAGCCCCCCCCGCCAGATTCACAGAGTGGGGAAGGGACCTCGGAGGCCATCTAGTCCAGCCCTCTGCTCGAGCAGGAGCCCCCCCCGCCAGATTCACAGAGTGGGGAAGGGGCCTCGGAGGGCATCTAGTCCAGCCCCCTGCTCAAGCAGGAGCCCCCGCCAGGAGCCCCCCCCGCCAGATTCACAGAGTGGGGAAGGGACCTCGGAGGCCATCTAGTCCAGCCCCCTGCTCGAGCAGGAGCCCCCCTGCCAGATTCACAGAGTGGGGAAGGGACCTCGGAGGGCATCTAGTCCAGCCCCCTGCTTGAGCAGGAGCCCCCCCCGCCAGATTCACAGAGTGGGGAAGGGACCTCGGAGGCCATCTAGTCCAGCCCTCTGCTCGAGCAGGAGCCCCCCCCGCCAGATTCACAGAGTGGGGAAGGGGCCTCGGAGGGCATCTAGTCCAGCCCCCTGCTCAAGCAGGAGCCCCCGCCAGATTCACAGAGTGGGGAAGGGGCCTCAGAGGCCATCTAGTCCAGCCCCCTGCTCAAGCAGGAGCCCCCCCCGCCAGATTCACAGAGTGGGGAAGGGACCTCGGAGGCCATCTAGTCCAGCCCCCTGCTCGAGCAGGAGCCCCCCTGCCAGATTCACAGAGTGGGGAAGGGACCTCGGAGGGCATCTAGTCCAGCCCCCTGCTCGAGCAGGAGCCCCCGCCAGAACCCACAGAGTGGGGAAGGGACCTCGGAGGCCATCTAGTCCAGCCCCCTGCTCGAACAGGAGCCCCCACCAGATTCACCGAGTGGGGAAGGGACCTCGGAGGCCATCTAGTCCAGCCCCCAGCTCAAACAGAAGACCCCCTACCCTTGCTGACACTCTCCCTCTCTCCCTCCCTCCTCCCACCACCTCTCCGGCTCAGCTGCTACCGTCTCAGACAAGTGACTGTCTTGTCTCTTCTTCAAAAAACGTCCAGTGATGGAGCGCCCACGATTTCTGGTGGCAAGCAGTTCCGCCGCTGAATCGTCCTCCCCGTCAGGAACTCTCTCCTTCATTCCAGGTTGCTTCTCTCCTTGGTCAATTTCCCACCGGGCTTTCTTCTCCCGCCCTCCGGTGCTTTGGAGAATCCTTTCGAACTCTGCTCTTCTGTGACTCCGTAAGGGTCTCCCGCTTCGGCAGGGGGTTGGACTAGATGACCTCCAAAGGTCCCTTCCGGCTTTTTTTCTGATTGATTGGTGGAGGCAGGCTGGCACTGAAGCGGGATGCGGCTGAAGGCTGGCGTTTGGGGATCAATTCCCACCTTTCCCGAAGCCCCAAAGCGCGGGGGAGGGGAAAGGAGGGATCGGGATGACTCCGCCTCAAGTCTGTGGGGAGGGGCTGGAGGGATCGCTTTTAATCCCTCTCTCTCCAATCGCTGCCTGTGTCTTCTGGAGGGGGGTGTCCCTGTCCATCTCCGAGCCGGACAAGCCTCAAGTCTGTGGGGAGGGCGTGGAGGGATCGCTTTTAATCCCTCTCTCTCCAATCGCTGCCTGTGTCTTCTGGAGGGAGTGGGGGCCCTGTCCATCTCTGAGCCGGGCAAGCCTCAAGTCTGTGGGGAGGGCGTGGAGGGATCGCTTTTAATCCCTCTCTCTCCAATCTCTGCCTGTGTCTTCTGGAGGGAGGGGGGGCTGTCCATCTCTGAGCCCGGCAAGCCTCAAGTCTGTGGGGAGGGCATGGAGGGATCGCTTTTATTCCCTCTCTCTCCAATCACTGCCTGTGTCTTCTGAAGGGAGTGGGGGGCCTGTCCATCTCCGAACCAGGCAAGCCTCAAGTCTGTGGGGAGGGCGTGGAGGGATCACTTTTAATCCCTCTCTCTCCAATCTCTGCCTATGTCTTCTGAAGGGAGGGTGGGCCCTGTCCATCTCCGAACCGGGCAAGTCTCTCCTTTGGCTGAGTCTGTTTCGCTTTTTTCCTCCAGAAAGATCGTGATTTGTCCTGTGGGAATCTTCTGGAATCTTCTGGAAATGGCTGGAATCACCGAAAGTAACATTTTGGGTCCCTGAGGGTGAGGGGGTGGGGGCGGGAGTGAGTTGCGACTTGCTCTCCTGGGTGGAGGGACAGGCTGTGATGACATGCGTACATGGCTGATCCGGGTCGCCTTTTGTGCCCCCTCTCCCCGTTGCGTTGCAGGGCCCGAACGGAGGATCGTCCTGGTGGGTAAAACCGGGAACGGGAAAAGCGCGACGGGAAACACCATCCTGGGAAGAAAAGACTTCCGTGCGGTGGCGTCGCCGAAGTCCGTCACGAAGTGTTGCGAAAAGAATGAGGCGTCGTGGACCGGCGGTAAGATTGTGGTGGTCGACACGCCGGGCTTTTTCGACACTGAGGTTCCGGCGCACAAAACGGCGAAGGAAGTGAAGAAGTGCGTGAAGATGTGCGCCCCAGGCCCGCACGTCATCGTGCAGGTGATTCGTCCGTGCCGCTTCTCCCAGGAGGAGAAGGACGTGGCTAAGCTGATCAAGGAGATCTTCAAACTCAACGCCAAGCATTACATGATCCTCTTGTTCTCCCGGAAAGAGGACCTGGAAGGGAAAACTCCGGAGCAATTCCTCTCGGAGGATGATTCCTCTCTTCGGGATCAAGTCTCCGAATGCGGGTCCCGGATCCTGGCTTTCAACAACAAGGCCGAAGGGAAAGAACGAGAGACCCAGATGGATCAGCTGATGAGCATGATTGATCAGCTGGTGTTCATGAACCGCGAAGCGCCGTATTACACGGAAGACATGATGAAGAAGGACGAAGAGGAGTATAAGACAAAGAAGAATTTCTTCTGGTGCTCTCTTCTCTAAAAAAAAAAACACCCCAAAGTCTTCCTACTCGATCCTTTGCTCTCGGGGGGCAGCTCTCCCACAGGCCACAGCCCTGCGTTTCCTCCCTTTTGTTCCGTTCGAATCCAGCTCTCGCCGGGAGACCTCCGACGAACCCGAGTCGTGGCGGAATCACCCCGAGCCACTTCCTCCTCCCGAGAAGCCGATTTCTCCCCCCAGGATGACGGACTTTCTTCAATAACCTGCCCCCACACCCGTGTCTGCCGGCTCCACAGCCTCATTCCCTACCAGCTTGGACCCTTTGGAAAGACACTCTCTTTCGTGCTTCCCGTCTCTCAATCCTTCGAGGGAGACCAGGCCAGGAAACCACCAACACAAGAAATATTAGAGCTGGATTTTATTGGGATAAATGACAGCAGCATCTCCCCTTCACTCTCGCTGGCACCAAAGCGCATCAAGGCAGGACAGCCTTGAGGTTCTTTCTCACCCGTTCCTGTTTTCCTGGGGCGAATCCCTGTTTTCCTCCATGTTTTCTTTGGGGCTTCCCCATCTGTCAATCCTTCGAGGCAGACCAGGCCGACAAACCACCGACACAAGAAATAGTAGACTTTGTCGGTACTGATTATAGTAGCAGAATCTTGAAAATATCTCCTGTTTGCTCCCACTGGCACCAAAGAGCATCAAGGAAGGACAGCCTTGAGGTTCTTTCTCCCCCATTCCTGTTTTCCTGGGGCGAATCCCTGTTTTCCTCCATGTTTTCTTTGGGGCTTCCCCATCTGTCAATCCTTCGAGGCAGACCAGGCCGAGAAACCACCGACACAAGAAATAGTAGATTTTGTCGGTACTGATTATAGTAGCAGAATCTTGAAAATGTCTCCCGTTTGCTCCCGCTGGCACCAAAGAGCATCAAGGCAGGACAGCCTTGAGGTTCTTTCTCCCCCGTTCCTGTTTTCCTGGGGCGAATCCCTGTTTTCCTCCATGTTTTCTTTGGGGCTTCCCCATCTGTCAATCTTTCGAGGCAGACCGGGCTGACAAACCACCGACACAAGAAATAGTAGACTTTGTCGGTACCGATTATAGTAGCAGAATCTTGAAAGCGTCTCCCCGTCGCTCCCGCTGGCACCAAAGCACCTCAAGGCCGGGCAGCCTTGGGGTTCTTGCTCACCTGTTCCTGTTTTCCCGGGGTGAATTCACATTTTCCTTATACAGGTGCCGCCCGTTTCCTGAAAGGCCGTCTCTGTACTTTTCCACACCGCCTTCCAATGGTGAATCTGGACTCACGAGGGAAATCCTATCAGTTCTTCTTATGAAAACCTTTTTATTAAATCTCCTCCTCGCTTTGGAAAGAAGCCGTGTGTTTTGAAGGAGGGATTTGGGGGAGAACAGCCTGGTCGGTCACCTCTAGCTTAGCCGGATCCATGCAGCAACCCACTCGCAGAGGGGGAGGGGGGCAGGGAACGAGGGGAATATACTCCAGGGGTGGGTCAGAATGCAGGGTGCTCCACTGATGGGAGAGGGAGGGGGGGTCCCTCCTGCACGGCAAGCAAGCCTTTATTGGTCTAAATGACAGCAGCAGAATCCTGAAAGTGTCTCCCCTTCACTCCCGCTGGCACCAAAGAGCATCAAGGCAGGGCAGCCTTGAGCTTCTTTCTCACCCCTTCCTGTTTTCCCGGGGTAAATTCACGTTTTCCTTAGACAGCTGCCATGGGGGGAGATGGAACGAGGGGAATCTACTCGAGGGGTGGGTAAGAATGCAGGGTGCTCCCCCAAAAGTTTTCCACCTTGGAAGTGTGGGGGGGGGTCCCTCCTGCATGGCAAGTGAGCCTTTATTGGTCGAAATGACAGCAGCAGAATCCTGAAAGTGTCTCCCCTTTGCTCCCGCTGGCACCAAAGAGCATCAAGGCAGGGCAGCCTTCAGCTTCTTTCTCATCCCTTCCTGTTTTCCCGGGGTGAATTCATGTTTTCCTTAGACAGCTGCCATGGGGGGAGATGGAACGAGGAGAATCTACTCGAGGGGTAGGTAAAGAAAAAACCATCTTTGGTGGACCTCTTCCAAAGCGAAAAGATTCTGGCTAAGAAGACATACGTGGTTAGAGAAAATGAAGGAAAAAAAACACACAGAATTTAAGCCAGCATTATTTTTTGTGAGGCATAAATTGTAGGAGAAAGACTGCATTCATTGAATTTCTACATATGTTAACCGCAGCAAGAATTGAATTCGCTCAACGTCGGAAAAAGGAAGATTTTTATGGACGGAGGAAGAGATAGCATTAAAAAAAATGTTAAAAATTGTGCAGAAATGGATAAGCCGACTGAAAATGAAAGAGAAAGAAGACTCAGTTGATTTTAGAGCATTTATCGCTAGCTAGAAAAAAACAAGGTAAAGGAGCTTAATATGTATTAGCAAGTTGGGTGTTGGAACCCTGACAATATGTTGCTGATAAAATATTAAGCACTTGTGATTATAAAACAATTATGTGTGTGTGTGTGTGTATGTATCTACTGTATGTATCTATATATTTATGTATCTATATATCTATATATCTATCTATTATCTTATATCTATATCTATATCTGTCTCTGTAATCTATCTATCTACATATATTCTCTCTCTCTCTCTCTCTCTATCTATCTATCTATCTATCTATCTACATCTCTATATCTATATCTATCTCTCTATCTCTATCTATCCATCTCTATCTATCTATCTATCTATCTATCTATCTATCTATCTACATTATATCTATCGCTATATCTATCTATCCATCTCTATCTATCTATCTATCTATCTATCTATCTATCTATCTATCTATCTACATTATATCTATCGCTATATCTATCTATCCATCTCTATCTATCTATCTATCTATCTATCTATCTATCTATCTATCTATCTATCTATCTATCTATCTATCTACATCTCTATATCTATATCTATCTCTCTATCGCTATATCTATCTATCTATCTATCTATCTATCTATCTATCTATCTATCTCTCTATATCTCTCTATCTCTCTGTCTATTTATCTACATTCCTCTACATCTCTCTCTCTCTCTCCCTCTCTCTCCATCTCTCTCCATCTATCTATCTATCTATCTATCTATCTATCTATCTATCTATCTATCTATCTATCTATCTATCTATCTATCTATCTATCTATCTAGATTATATCTCTATTTATTGCTATATCTATCTATCTATCTATCTATCTATCTATCTATCTATCTATCTATCTATCTATCTATCTATCTATCTACATCTCTCTCTCTCTCTCTCTCCATCATACATGTCTGAAATGGCATTGGGTCTCCTGTTGGAGCAAGGGGCTGGACCAGATGACCTCCAAGCTCCCTTCCAACTCTGGGACGCTGTCAGGGTCTCCTACTGGAGCAGGGGGTTGGGCTAGATGACCTCCAAGACCCCTTCCTGCTCTGTTCCGAGGGCAGAGGAAGCGAGCCTGGCTTTTGCACGGGGGGGGGGGCCGACCCAGCCCGAAGCGGCCCTTGGGCGTTGAATCAACGCGGAAAAGAAAATAGCCCGTTTCCTGGGGATGGCTGGGGGGGGGGGCAGGGGAGGGGCTCGTTCTGGGCCTGTTTTCCTTTCAATCACGTGATTTCCAAGCAGCGCCGCCGCCGCCGAGAGACTTTCGCTTTCCTCCGCTGTTGGGATCTCCCCTTGCAGAGATTGACAGAGTGGGAGGGGTCCTCGGAGATCATCCGGTCCAACCCCCTGCTCAATCAGGAGAGCCTTCCAGAATCACAGAGTTGGAAGGGACCTCGGGGGTCATCTAGTCCAACCCCCTGCTCCAGCGGCAGACCCTCCTACAATCACAGCATCAGGGAGTTGGAAGGGACCTCCGAGGTCATCTAGTCCAACCCCCTGCTCCAGCGGCAAACCCTCCTACAATCACAGAATCAGGGAGTTGGAAGGGACCTCTGAGGTCATCTAGTCCAACCCCCTGCTCCAGCGGCAGACCCTCCTACAATCACAGAATCAGGGAGTTGGAAGGGACCTCGGAGGGTCATCTAGTCTAAGCGCCTGCTGAAGCAGGAGACCCCTAAGAGAAGAGTGGAATCACCGAGTTGGAAGGGACCTCCGAGGTCATCTAGTCCAACCCCCTGCTCCAGCGGCAGACCCTCCTACAATCACAGAATCAGGGAGTTGGAAGGGACCTCGGAGGTCATCTAGTCTGCTGAAGCAGGAGACCCCTAAGAGAAGAGTGGAGTCACCGAGTGGGAAGGGGCCTCCGAGGTCATCTAGCCCAACCCCTTGCTCAAGCAGGAGATCCTAGGGGACTCCGGACAAACGGCTCTTTTCTTGAAAGGCTCGACTTGATCTTCCCAGAGCCCCCCCACCTCTCCCCAGTCTCTCCCCTCCTCTCTGCGACCCTTCCCCGCCTCTCTGCCCCTCCCCATCCCGGGAAAGAAGCCGCATCTGGATAGCGGACGAAAGTGAAAGTCTCTCGGCGCCGGCGCTGCGTGGAAATCACGTGATCGAAAAGAAAAAAGACTCAGCGAAGATTATCTATCTATCTATCTATCTATCTATCTATCTATCTATCTATCTATCTATCTATCTATCTATACTTGACTCCCAGGTATAAACATTTTTAAAAATCAATACAATTATCTTCAGCCCTTACTCTGAGGATGTCAACAGACGTTGTAAAGGAGAGATGGGAAAACCATTGGTGTGAACTGGTATAGGGTCTCCTGCCTGAGCAGGGGGCTGGACTAGATGACCTCCGAGGTCCCTTCCAGCTCTATGATTCCGTCAGGCTCTCCTGCCTGAGCAGGGGTTTGGACTAGATGACCTCAGAGTTCCCTTCCAGCTCTGTCATCCTATGATTCCGTCAGGCTCTCCTGCTCTAGCAGGAGGTTGGACTAGATGACCTCCGAGGTCCCTTCCAGCTCTGTCATTCTATTATTCTGGAAGGGTATCCTGCTTGAGCAGGGGGTTGGACTAGATGACCTCAGAGTTCCCTTCCCGCTCTGTCATCCTATGATTCCGTCAGGCTCTCCTGCCTGAGCAGGACTAGATGACCTCTGAGGTCCCTTCCAACTCGACATTCTATCATGCCGTCAGGTTCTCCTGCTCCAGCAGGAGGTTGGACTAGATGACCTTCGAGGTCCCTTCCAGCTCTGTCATTCTATTATTCTGGAAGGGTATCCTGCTTGAGCAAGGGGTTGGACTAGATGACCTCTGAGGTCCCTTCCAACTCTGTCATTCTATGATGCCATCAGGCTCTCCTGCCTGAGCAGGGGGTTGGACTAGATGACCTCCGAGGTCCCTTCCAACTCTGTCATTCTATGATGCCATCAGGTTCTCCTGCCTGAGCAGGGGGTTGGACTAGATGACCTCCGAGGTCCCTTCCAACTCTGTCATTCTATGATGCCGTCAGGCTCTCCTGCCTGAGCAGGGGGTTGGACTAGATGACCTCCGAGATCCCTTCCAGCTCTATGATTCCGTCAGGCTCTCCTGCCTGAGCAGGGGTTTGGACTAGATGACCTCAGAGGTCCCTTCCAGCTCTGTCATCCTATGATTCCGTCAGGCTCTCCTGCTCTAGCAGGAGGTTGGACTAGATGACCTCCGAGGTCCCTTCCAGCTCTGTCATTCTATTATTCTGGAAGGGTATCCTGCTTGAGCAGGGGGTTGGACTAGATGACCTCAGAGTTCCCTTCCCGCTCTGTCATCCTATGATTCCGTCAGGCTCTCCTGCCTGAGCAGGACTAGATGACCTCTGAGGTCCCTTCCAACTCGACATTCTATCATGCCGTCAGGTTCTCCTGCTCCAGCAGGAGGTTGGACTAGATGACCTTCGAGGTCCCTTCCAGCTCTGTCATTCTATTATTCTGGAAGGGTATCCTGCTTGAGCAAGGGGTTGGACTAGATGACCTCTGAGGTCCCTTCCAACTCTGTCATTCTATGATGCCATCAGGCTCTCCTGCCTGAGCAGGGGGTTGGACTAGATGACCTCCGAGGTCCCTTCCAACTCTGTCATTCTATGATGCCATCAGGTTCTCCTGCCTGAGCAGGGGGTTGGACTAGATGACCTCCGAGGTCCCTTCCAACTCTGTCATTCTATGATGCCGTCAGGCTCTCCTGCCTGAGCAGGGGGTTGGACTAGATGACCTCCGAGGTCCCTTCCAGCTCTGTCATTCTATTATTCTGGAAGGGTATCCTGCTTGAGCAGGGGGTTGGACTAGATGACCTCAGAGTTCCCTTCCCGCTCTGTCATCCTATGATTCCGTCAGGCTCTCCTGCCTGAGCAGGACTAGATGACCTCTGAGGTCCCTTCCAACTCGACATTCTATCATGCCGTCAGGTTCTCCTGCTCCAGCAGGAGGTTGGACTAGATGACCTTCGAGGTCCCTTCCAGCTCTGTCATTCTATTATTCTGGAAGGGTATCCTGCTTGAGCAAGGGGTTGGACTAGATGACCTCCGAGGTCCCTTCCAGCTCTGTCATCCTATGATGCCGTCAGGCTCTCCTGCCTGAGCAGGGGGTTGGACTAGATGACCTCCGAGGTCCCTTCCAACTCTGTCATCCTATGATGCCGTCAGGCTCTCCTGCCTGAGCAGGGGGTTGGACTAGATGACCTCCGAGGTCCCTTCCAACTCTGTCATTCTATGATGCCATCAGGTTCTCCTGCCTGAGCAGGGGGTTGGACTAGATGACCTCCGAGGTCCCTTCCAACTCTGTCATTCTATGATGCCGTCAGGCTCTCCTGCCTGAGCAGGGGGTTGGACTAGATGACCTCCGAGGTCCCTTCCAGCTCTGTCATCCTATGATGCCGTCAGGCTCTCCTGCCTGAGCAGGGGGTTGGACTAGATGACCTCCGAGGTCCCTTCCAACTCTGTCATCCTATGATGCCGTCAGGCTCTCCTGCCTGAGCAGGGGGTTGGACTAGAAGACCTCCAAAGTCCCATCCAGCTCTGTCATTCCACGATTGCGTCAGGCTCTCCTGCTCCAGCAGGAGGTTGGACTAGAAGACCTCCGAGGTCCCTTCCAGCTCTGTCATTCTATTATTCTGGAAGGCTCTCCTGCCTGAGCAGGGGGTTGGGCTAGATGACCTCCCAGGTCCCTTCCAGCTCTACGATTCGGTCAGGCTCGCCTGCCCGAGCAGGGGGTTGGAGTAGAAGATCTCCACGGCCCCTTCCAGCTGGCATTCGGCGAGAGCCCCCTCCCTCTGTGTGTGTGTGTGTGGGGGGGAGAAAATAGGAGGAAGGGAGCGGTTCATTTCCCCTCCGCTTAGGGGGGGGGAACTGGGAGGGCCCGGGCCCAGCCGCCCCCCCCCGCTTCCCCGCTGCTGCCCGTCCCCGTCCTTCCGGTCGGGGAAAAGGCAGCGGGGCGGCTCCGCGGGCGCAGCAGCTGCTGATCGGGCCAGGCGCAGGGAGATCCACAGCCAGACGGGGACCGCGCGCAGGTTTCGCCGCCGCCGCAGCAGCAGCGCAGGTGGGGAGGGGGCTGCGGAGGCTCGAGGGGGGGGTCTCAGCTGGGGAGGGGGAAGAAGGGGAGGGGTCCGCCCAGGGAGAGGCGCTGCCCGGGAGGGGGGCTCCGTGGGGTCTTAAATGGGGAGGGGGAGAAGGGGGGGGTTCCCGGGAGGAGGGAGTGGAAGCATAGGGGGGTCTCAGGTGGGGAGGGGGCGAAGGGGGGGGGTCCGCCCAGGGAGAGGCGCTGCCCGGGAGGGGGGCTCCGTGGGGTCTTAAATGGGGAGGGGGAGAAGGGGGGGGTTCCCGGGAGAAGGGAGAGGAAGCATAGGGGGGTCTCAGGTGGGGAGGGGGCGAAGGGGAGGGGTCCGCCCAGGGAGAGGCGCTGCCCGGGAGGGGGGCTCCGTGGGCGTCTTAAATGGGGAGGGGGAGAAGGGGGGGTCCCCGGGAGGAGGGAGAGGGAGCATAGGGGGGTTCTCAGGTGGGGAGGGGGCGAAGGGGAGGGGTCCGCCCAGGGACAGGCGCTGTCCCGGCGGGGGGAGAGGAAAAACTCAGGGGGGTCTTAGATGGGGAGGGGGCAAAGGGGGGGTCCGCCCAGGGAGAGGCGCTGTCCGGGAGGGGGGCTCAGGGGGGGGCTCAGAT
This sequence comes from Crotalus tigris, assembly GCF_016545835.1. Taxonomy (NCBI): domain Eukaryota; kingdom Metazoa; phylum Chordata; class Lepidosauria; order Squamata; family Viperidae; genus Crotalus; species Crotalus tigris. The sequence continues at coordinate 122,506 of NW_024096986.1, forward strand.
GGGAAGGGGGAGAAGGGGAGGGGTCCTCCCCTGAGCGGGAGTTGGGGAGGGGGGCGGGAGGGCCGTCTTGGGGGGGGCGCCAGGGGGCGAGGATCGGGACTAGGACAGCCCCTCCCTGGATCTCCCCGAATCCCGGGGGATCCGCGCAAGAGGGGCGCGCGCTCTTTCCCCCTTCTCGGAGACCCGGAAGTGTGTGTGTGTGTGTGTGTGTGTGTGTGTGTGTGTGTGTGTGTGTTTGTGTGTGTGTGTGTGTGTGTGTGTGTGTGTGTGTGAAAGAGAGAGGGAGAGAGAGAGAGATTCTCGGGGGAGGGGTCCCCTTCCTTCCGGCTCCCCCTTTGCCTCCCCCCCGGCCCCCCTCCCTCGGATCTCCCAGGGTCCCCCAACCCTCCCCAAATCAGGGGGTCCCCGCCGGGCAAGTCGGCGCAAAGAGCCGGGAGTTGCGACCCCCGTCTCCCCCCCCTTTACGGTGGGGCGGAGGGAGGGGGGAGGTGGAAGGGCCCCCTCCCCCGTTTAAGGGGTGGAGCTTTGGGGGGGCTCTCTTGAAAGCGGAGGGAGGGGCACAGCCTGCCCCCTGCTCCCCGCACAGGTCCCACAGGTGTGTGTGTGTGTGTGTGTGTGTGTGTGGACACTAAGAGAAGGAATGGGCCCCTTTTCAATGCTTGGAAAAGCAGGAGGGGAGAGACAGCCCTCCCCCTTTCCTACCCCTCTCCCCGCCCCGGACAGGATGGCGTGCCCCCAACCCCTCCCTCGCCTCAAAATAAAGGGGGTCTCCCCCCCTCTTTCTCTCTCCTTCCCAGTCCAGGCCAAGAGCTTCAGCAGCCAGGAATCAGCTACCAGCCCACAGGACACATCCGGTAGGTGTGGGAAGGGCTCCTGGAAAAGTGGGGGGGGCTGTAGAGGCTTCGGGAAAGGGGGAGACCCTTTGCTTAATGCAGGGAAGAATTGGGGGGGCTGGAAAAGACACCCAGCCCACCCCCCACTCACCCATCCCCATCGTGCTGCAGGCCGTCCCCGTCCCCTAACTGGTCATAATAAGGGGGCGAGCGAGGCTCCGGGGCTCAAGCGTGCCATGCCCCCCCACAAATAAAGGGGGCGCCCCCTTTTTCCTCCTGCTGCTTTCCTCTCCCCGTCAATCTCTCCCTGCCCCCTCCTTTCTTCCCTTCCGGGGTCCCTTCAGAGCATGTCAGTCCCCCCCCCCACCCCGATTAGCGGAGGGGGGCAGCTCCAGAGCAGCCTTGAATGGGGTGGGGGGACCAGGCTGGGCCCGCCGGGGAGGGGGGCTCTGGGTGTCAAGAGCCACGTCTGACACTCCCCCCCCCCCCCCTGTTTCCTTTCCACCCTTCCAGGGAACGATGGAGGAAGAGAACAACCTGGGTAAGCCGGGAGCTGGTGTTCGGAGGGAGCGTTTGGGGGGAACAACAGGGCAGCCACTTGGACAGCGAGCTGATGCCAGTTCGGAGGAAGAGCTGCGGCTGGATTGGTCTCTCCTGATAGCGGAACAGCCAGATTCTGGCTGGCCGGTTGACCCTTCTGGGGAGACCCCCTCCCCACCCGTGAGCACGGCTCCCTCCCTCCCTCCCACCCACCAATGGGCCTCCTTCCACAGTCCTGGCTTCTGACAGTCTGCTTACTGGGAAAAACCCCAGGATCGCTGCGGAAAGGAAGGCCGGCAGTCTCACCAATGGGCTGGGAGGAACTGGCAGGCCAGAGGAGGAAGGGGTGGGGGGGGGTGGCCCTCGAGACCGGTTTGAGCAAACCCCTTGGATCCGCCCCTGGCAGTCGGGAATTCCACATAGAATCCCCCTCCCGGCAGGTTGAATCTCGCTCTGTCGGAAACAAACCAAGTTGGAAGCTGGCTTGCAAGCTTTGGGGGGGGGAGGCAGGAGGGTCAGTCCTGCTTGCTCCGGCCTGCCTCTGCATCCTGCCCCCCCCTCCCAGCCCAGTGGATCCGGCATCCTCCCGCAGCGCTATGCCACCAGGCCTGAGTCTCTTCCGGGTCACTCCGCTCGCTCGGACCCAGTGTTGCTGGTGGGGCCTGGATATAGTGGCCGTACTCGGACTTCCGGTGTGGGGCTGGGGGCTGCTGGGACCCAGGCTGTGTTTCAAACCAGAGGGTAACTTCCTGACTTGTTTTATCGGCGGAGTTTTGCTAAAGTGGGCTTCGTACGTTGTGGGAATCCCGTTTTAGCAACTCTGGGAGATTCACACACACGCACAAAGAAACCTCAGGGCAGGGGTGACTCTTTTCCAGAACTGTCCCCGTTTCCGGCCTGCTCAGTGACGCCCCGACATCTTGGATCACGGCCCCACGTTTCTTCCCCGGGCACGCGTGACATTGTCTCGATTCCTTTGTGTTAACACTGTCTTCCCAACTTTGCAGGGGACGCCGGCGAATTCCGGCTGATCCTGGTGGGAAAAACCGGAGGTGGGAAGAGCGCCACGGGCAACACCCTCCTCGGCCGGCCGGTGTTCAAGTCCATCCTGGCGCCGCAGGGCACCACCCTGAGCTGCCAAAGGGGTCAAGGAAGATGGCAGGGCAGGCAGATTTCCGTGGTCGACACCCCGGCCATTTGTGATTCGGAAATCACGAGCGAGATGGTGCAAAACGAGATCAAGGCTTGCGTCCAACTCTCCCGGCCTGGTCCCCACGCCCTGATCTTTGTGACCCAGGTGGGGCGCTTCACCGCCGAAGATGCGGCTGCTGCAAAGCGGGTCTGGGATATCTTTGGGGCCGAGTCCGCCGGGCACACCATCGTCGTCTTCACCTGCAAGGAGGACTTGGGCGGAGGCTCCCTGCAGGAGTACGTGCAAAAGTCCGACAACCGGAACCTGCGGGGCCTGATCCGGCGGTGCGGGAACCGCTTCTGCGGCTTCAACAACAAGGCCGCGGGAGCCGAGCGGGAGAGGCAGGTCACGGAGCTGATGGAGATGGTGCAGAGTGTCTCAGCGAATGGGAGGAAACACTACGTCATCCGCGAGGTGCCTGTGGGGGGTCAGCATGCTCGGACACCCTTACAGGACCGAAAGGACCGTGAACGGGCGTCGGAGGGGTATTCCAAGAAGACTCGGGTATGGATTGGGTTGGGTGGCATGGTGGTGGTGATTGTGATTGTGATCATTCTGGCGGTCAAGCTGTCGTGAGTCCTTTGCAACGTGTCGGGAGGGAGCGGGAGGGAGCCCGTTGTGGGTGAGTGGCCCTGATTGCAGTGAACGTGCCACACCTGGGGAGGGTGGCGACGCCAGGAGACCCACGGTTCCTTTCGCAGCCCAGCGTCTCCCCGGTTCCTTCTCTGTCTCCAGGCCTTGGGACCCCTTGACTCAGTGGTTCTCAACCCGTGGGCCGGGACCCCATTTGGGGTCGAACGACCATTTCACGGGGGTCGCCCAACAATGCCGTCCGCCATTTTTTCCCCCCTTTTCCTTAGCTGGGCTACTCCCTTTTATTCTATTGGCTTTCGAAGCCAATAGAAGAGACTCTCTTGAATAGAGTCTCATTCTATTGGCTTTCCAAAGCCAATAGGAACAGTCCAGGCGGTCTCTGCCCTGCTGAGCCCGCCAAAAGTCCCGTTCTGCAAACGGGGCTGCACCAGTTGAGTAGTCCTCGACTTACGACCGGTGGAGTAGTCCTTGATTGGGGGTCGTGGCATTAAAAAGGTTGGGAACCACTGCCTTGACTGGTCAGATTGGGGAGCTGGAGAATAGATCCCAGGATTCTGCATTGGGGGGGGGGGGAAAGGCCAGGGGGTGGCACAGATAACGGAGCCAATCCCAGCTCACCCACGTGCTAAAATTGTGGTGCAAAATCTCAACGTGCCTCCGGACACCGTTTGAACGATGGATGATCTGCTGGTGTCAATGCTCAGCAACCCCACAGGGAGATTTTCACCAAGTGTGTGTGTGTGTGTGTGTGTATGTGTGTGTGTGTGTCCCTAGGCCTTCCCGACGTGCGCTCCATCGTCTCCAATTTGGGTCCATCCACTGTTCTGAGGAGAAAAGCTCTTTTTTTTTCTCTACGACGGTCCCACCACTGAAATAAAACAACACACACACACCCGGGGTCTTCTGTGACTGAGGGGGACTAGAATGGGGTCTCCACAATTCGGGGAGGGGGAGGGGGAGGGGAGGGGGGGACGAGAGAAGAGATGATCTCACGTCTCCGGTGCAAAATGGGGAAAAAAAATAAAAAATAAATAGCCGAATGAAAACGGTTGCATTTACAAGAAAATGAAAAACGAACATGCAAATAATCTTTACGCTTTTGACGATCGTTTCCTAAACGTCTGTATTATACAAGAGATATATATATATGCAATGTAAAGTTTGCCGAACAACATCCCGTAGACATGTTTAACACTAATTTCCCGGTAAGGTCTACCCCAGGGGCGTCAAAGTCGCCGCGTCGCGTGATGTGCCGCGATGTACCACGACTTTTTTTCCCCACTGCCTGAGCTGGGGTGAGCCCGGCCTACGCGTGAGGCAACCGGCCCGCGGGCCAGCAGTTTCACACCCCTGATCTGCCCTAACGCTATGCTCTCCTCGGCACTTTGATGAATAAAGGCACTTCCTACGCTGATTGGTCGATGTCGATTGCAATCTTTCGATTCGGGGAGCGCACCCCAAAATTCAGGAGGGGGGCAGGCAGCCTAAAAGGGACTTCGCTTCTGGGATGGGGGCCACGGGGGATCGGGCCTGCGGGGAGTGTCGATGTGTCGATTCAAACCACAAAAGAGAGCCAGGTGCTGCCTCCCACACGGGGCGGGTTCTGACCTCAGAGTGCGAGCGGACAGATCCCGTGAAGGGGAGTCGGTCGTGCGCCCCAAAAGCTGACAGCATCCTCGGTTGTCTAAACTGAGAGGCGGAATCAAAACCGGGCAGAGTTATTCGTACCGCTTTGTAAAGCCTTAGTAAGGGCCACCCCTGGAAGGCTGCATCCAGTTTTGCCCACCGCGTGGCGAAAAAAGGGGGTGAGGCTTTGGAGAAAGGGCAGAGAAGAGCAACTAACTTGATTAAGAGCGTGGACTCTAAACCAGGGTCTCCAAACGTGGCTACTTTAAGACTTATGGATTTCAAATCCCAGAATTCTCCAGCCAGCGTATCTGGACTTTATACTATCAGTGGTATAAACCCCTTATTTGATGAGAGAATGTGATATGTTCACTGCATACCCACCATCCACTCATAAAGTTTATCAAAAAAATGTGATATATTATGTTCACTGCAATACCCACCATCCACTCATAAAATTTCCTATTAAAATGTGATATATGTCCACTGCAATACCATCCATTAATAAAGTTTCCCTATCAAAAATGTGATATATTATGTTCACCGCAATACCCACCATCTACTAATAAAGTTTCCCTATCAAAAATTGCAATATATTACGCTCTCTGCGTACCCACCATCCACTAATAAAATTTCCTATTAAAATGTGATATATGTCCACTGCAATACCATCCACTAATAAAGTTTCCCTATCAAAAATGTGATATATTATGTTCACTGCAATACCCACCATCCACTAATAAAGTTTCCTATGAAAAATCTGATATAGGTCCACTCCGAGACCCTCTGCATCACCCCGTAAAGGGGGGGCACTTCCACCTCCCCCCTCCTCCCCCCTCCCCCCACCCCACCGCAAGGCAAGGGCACCACGGGTGGGGGGGCTAGGATTCAGGTTAGGGTCCCACCCTAGTCTGTCACTCCCTCTCATTTTCCAATTCTGTAAGGATCTCCTACCTGAGCAGAGGGTTAGACTGGATGACCACGAAGGTCCCCTCCACCTCTGTTGTTCGATGAGGCGGGAAGAGTCGCCTGCTCGAGCAGGGGGCTGGACTAGATGACCTCCAAAGTCCCTTCTATTATTCTGTAATTCTATGATTCTCTAAGGGTCTCCTGCTAGAGCAAGGTGTTGGACTAGATGACCTTCAAGATTCCCCAAGACTCTGTCATTCTATGATTCTCTAAGGGTCTCCTGCTTGAGCAGGGGGTTGGACTAGATGACCTCCGAGGTCCCCTACAACTCTGTCATTCTATGCTTCTCTAAAGGTGTCCTGCTTGAGCAGGGGGTTGGACTAGATGACCTCCGAGGCCCCTTCCAGCCCTTGTGATTCTATAAGAGTCGCCTGCTCGAGCAGGGGGCTAGACTAGATGACCTCCGAGGCCCCTTCTATAACTATCATTCTATGATTCTCTAAGGATCCGCTGCTTGAGCAGGGGGCTGGACTAGATGACCTCCAAGGTCCCTTCCATAACTCTGTCATTCTATGATTCTCTAAGGGTCGCCTGCTTGAGCAGGGGGTTGGACTAGATGACCTCCGAGGTCCCCTACGACTCTGTCATTCTATGATTCTGAAAGGGTCTCCTGCTTGAGCAGGGGGCTGGACTAGATGACCTCCAAGGTCCCCTACAATTCTGTCTTTCTATGTTTCTCTAAAGGTGTCCTGCTTGAGCAGGGGGTTGGACTAGATGACCTCAGAGGCCCCTTTCCAGCCCTTGTGATTCTATAGGCGTCGCCTGCTCGAGCAGGGGGGCTAGACTAGATGACCTCCGAGGCCCCTTCTATAACTCTGTCATTCTATGATTCTGAAAGGGTCTCCTGCTCGAGCAAGGGGTTGGACTAGATGACCTTCCAGCTCCCCTCTATAACTCTGTCATTCTACGATTCCGGAAGGGTCGCCTGCTCGGGCAGGGGGCTGGACTAGATGACCTCCGAGGTCCCACCCCAGTCTGCCATTCTCCTCTATTCCTTCCAAATCACTGGGAATCGTGATCAGGGAGAGGAAAGGTTTGATTTCTGGGAGAGAAGAACGGACAGGCTGATGCACGGAGAGGGGGAGGCAGAGACCCCCCCCTTATCTCTGGGGTGGGGGCTATGGGGGCCTTGGGGCTCCTGGGAAGAGCCCTGCCGGGCTGGGGAAGGAATTGGGGGGGGGCTGGGGGGGCTGCTGAGCCTTGCAGGATGGATCCCAGATGGGAAAGATATCCGAGGGACGGACGGTGGAGGCTGGGCAAGGATCGCAAAGGCCACAAAGAACAAAAAAAACGGGGGGGGGGGATTTGAGGTCAGCCAAGAAAGGCCAGCCGGGAAATTCCCCCCCCCCCCAGCCGGGACTTTCCAAAGAAAAAAGCCCGATTTTTCCTTCCACGGAAAACAGAAGTTTCTTTGGCTGGGTCCATTCCAGGCCTCTGCAAACAAAGCCAGCTGGAGGAGGCTCCCGGGACAGCGTAATTTCGGAGGAGAGGGCAAATTCCGGCCTTTGTTCTCGCAAGGTCTGGGAATGATGGGTGCTTTTCAGGGCCACGGACACACACACACACACACACACACACACACACACACACACACACACACACACACACACCGTTTCCCCGGCCAGCTTGACCAGAGGCCAAAGGAATCGGTTGGGTGTTGGAAGTCTTTCAATGCTTCTTTTCCAAGACTGGTTTTCACAGTTTCAACCGGTTTCTTTTCTGATCAGAATGGATTTTTTTTTTCTGCAATGCCCAGAGGCTCTTGGGCTGAGGGGGGCAGTCAGAGGAATGGAGGGAGTGAGTGAGGGAGGGAGAGAGAAATAAAGAAGAAGAGAAGGAAGGAAGGGAGGGAGGGAGGAAAGAGAGGAGAAAACAAAGAAAGAAAGCAAGAAAGAAAGAAGGGAGGGAGGGAGGGAGGGAGAGAGAAATAAAGAAGAGGAGAAGGAAGGAAGGAAGGAAGGGAGGGAGGGAGGAAAGAGAGGAGAAAAGAAAGAAAGAAAGAAAGGAGGGAGGGAGGGAGGGAGGGAGGGAGAAATAAAGAAGAGAAGGAAGGAAGGAAGGGAGGAAAGGGAGGAGAAAAGAAAGAAAGAAAGAAAGAAAGAAAGAAAAAAAGGGGGGAAAGAGGAAGAAAGAAAGAGAAAGAAAGAGAAAGAAAGAAAGAAAGAAAGAAAGAAAGAAAGAAAGAAAAAGAAAGAAAGAGAAAGAAAGGAGGGAGGGAGGGAGGCAGGGAAGGAGAGAGAGAGAAAGAAAGGAAGGAGAAATAAATAAATAAAGAAAGAAAGAAAAAGAAAGGGAGGGAGGGAAGGAGAGAGAAAGAAAGAAAGGAAGAAAAAGAGGGAGGAAGGGAGAGAGAGAAAGAAAAAGAAAGAAAAGAGAAAGATAGAAAGAAAGAAAGAAAGAAAGAAAGAAAGAAAGAAAGAAAGGAGGGAGGGAGGGAGGGAAGGAGAGAAAGAAAGAAAGGAAGGAAAAGAGGGAGGGAGGGAGAAAGAGAGAAAGAGAGAGAGAGAAAGAAAGAAAGAAAGAAAGAAAGAAAGAAAGAAAGAAAGAAAGAAAGAAAGAAAGAAGACAGACGAAAGGAAGAAAGAGAGAAAGGAAGGAAGGAAAAGAGGGAGGGGGAAAGAGAGAGAGAGAAAGAAAGAAAGAGAAAGAAAGAAAGAAAGAAAGAAAGGAGAAAGAAAGGCAGAGAGAGATGAAAGAAAGAGAAAAAGAAAGAAAAAAAAGAAAGAAAGGAAGGAAGGAAAGAAAGAAAGAAAGGGAGGGAGAAAGAAAGAAAGAAAGAAAGAAAGAAAGGAGAAAGAAAGAAAGGCAGACAGAGAGACAAAAGAAAGAGAAAAAGAAAGAAAGAAAAGAAAGAAACAAGGGAGGGAGAAAGAAAGAAAGAAAGAAAGAAAGAAAGAAAGAAAGAAAGAAAGAAAGAAAGAAAGAAAGAAGATGCGGAGGAAGGAAGGAAAGATCCTGGAGGGTCCGGACCTCCCCCCCTCTTCTCCCCCCTGTACCAATCGGGGGGGCTTCCTCCCCCTTCAATATGGAACAGTTGCCTTTCCAGTCTGGCTGCTGGGGGGGGGGCGGTCAGAGCGCTCTGCAAACTGGCTTGCAAGGAGCAGAAGAAGCGAGGCTGGGTTTCTGCGGGGGGGGGGGCGCCACGCAGAGCCCCTCCCCACATTAGAATGATAGGGGGAGAAACAGCCGGAGCCTCTCTTCCCCCCCCCCCCGCACCCGAAAAAAGGTTGGACTAGATGACCTCCGAGGTCCCTTCCAACTCTGCCCTTCTCTGATTCTGTAAGGGTCTCCTGCTGGAGCAGGGGGTTGGACTGGATGATCTCCGAGGTCCTTTCCAACGCTGTCCTTCTGTAGTTCTGTGAGAGTCTCCTGCTGGAGCAGGGGGTTGGACTGGATGACCTCCGAGGTCCCTTCCAACTCTGCTCTGCTCTGATTCTGTAAAGGTCTCCTGCTGGAGCAGGGGATTGGACTAGATGATCTCCGAGGTCCCTTCCAACTCTGTCCTTCTGTAATTCTGTGAGAGTCTCCTGCTGGAGCAGGGGGTTGGATTGGATGACCTCCGAGGTCCCTTCCAACTCTGCTCTGCTCTGATTCTGTAAGGGTCTCCTCCTGGAGCAGGGGGTTGGTATGTTCTACTCATTTCCTCTCCCCCTTCCTCCAGGAAGTCAGGGCCAGTCTCCCCTTGCCTCTCTGCCTTTGCAGTGCATCATGGGACGGAGGCAATTACAATGAGCACACCAACCTCACCAGTTTCCCCGACGGCCCCCTCCCCCTCAAAAAAAAATGAAGACACGCCCTCTGTTGTAAGAACCGAAAAGATTTATTAATAAGATCTCGGATGGAAATTAAAACGGTAAGATTCTCACCCGGAATCCCTCGTTGAGTCCACGTTGGCCACTGGAAGGCAGTGTAGAGCAGTGCCCTCCCTCCCTCGCACCTTTTCGGAAACCAGGGACTGGTTCCGCGGAGGACGGTTTTTCCGTGGAGCGGGTGTATGTGTGATTTCACACGCTGCCTGGACGCCACACACGCACAGAAGGAGCCTCGCTTGCTGGGGCAGCCCTGCTTCCGGTGCACCGCGGCCCGGTGCTGGTCCGCAGCCAGTGAGTTGGGGACCCCTGTTGTACGGCAGCGGCCCCCAACCTTTCGGGCACCATAGAGAGCGGTTTTTCCATGGGCCAGAGAGGAGCATGCTTCCGCATGCTTCTTGCATCCCGCCGACGGAGCTTCGCCTCTGCGTGGATCGTTTTCTGGCATGCCGCGGCCCGGTCCACGGCCTGTGAATTGGTGCTAATCTACGGCCCGTGAATTGGGTGCTGGTCCACGGCCGGAGAATTGGGGACCCCTGGTGTATGTAGAGGACAACAGAGACGGCCTTGCGGAAAATATGCGGCAGCTGTTAGGACGACGTGAATTCCCTTCAGGAAAACAGGAAGGGGTGAGAAAGAACCTCAAGGCTCTCCTGCCTTGATGTTCTTCAGTACCAGCCGGAGCGAACGGGAGACATTTTCCGGATTCTGCTACTATAATCGTTACTGATAAAGTCTAATATTTCTTGTGTCAGTGGTTTCTTGGCCTGGTCTACCTTGAAGGGGTCCCAAAGAAAATATGGGGCACCCAGCGGTGGGATTCAACCAGTTCGCACCACTTCGGCAGAACCGGTAGCCAATGCAAGCCCGGCATGGACTTCTGGAAGGAGCATTGACACAGAGAACCGGTTGTTCCCATATTTGAATCCTACCACTGGTGGCAGCTGTTAGGAAAACATGGATTCACCCCAGGGACACAGGAAAGGGTGAGATAGACCCTCAAGGCTCTCCTGCCTTGATGTTCTTCAGTACCAGCCGGAGCGAACGGGAGACATTTTCAAGATTCTGCTACTATAATCGGTACTGATAAAGTCTAATATTACTTATGTTGGTGGTTTCTCGGCCTGGTCTACCTCGAAGGATTGACAGATGGGGTAGCCCCCCCCCCAATATGTGGCAGCTGTAAGAAAAACTTGGATTCGCCCCAGGAAAACAGGAAAGGGTGAGAAAGAACCTCAAGGCTGTCCTGCCTTGATGCTCTTCGGTGCCAGCCGGAGTGAAGGGGAGACCTTTTCAAGAAGCTGCTACTATAATCGGTACCAATAAAGTCTAATATTTCTGTCACGGTTCCGACAGATGAAACCCTTCAAAGAACCTCGAGGCCTTGTTTATTTTTAAAAAAACCTTTATTTGACTAGCATAGCATCGGCACTAACACAATCGAAGCCCAAAAAACTGAGTTCCCCTCCCCTGAGTACATAGTATCAACTCACAATTCCCTCCACTAACAGTCATAAATCACATTCTCCAATTAGTTTGAAATGCAGGCTTCCCTCCCAGTTCTCCAGCCCGCCAATTCTTATCATCTCTTATTTCAACAACCTTGGTTCTCACACGAGGGTCAGATTTATTAGGTCTAGCTGGACTCTCCTGCACATTCCCCCACCCACCCCTTCCCCAGCATCATCTAACTCTAAAAGAAAGTAGAACAAAATGGCTGCATCTCCTTAACATCCCTAAAATGGCTGCATCTCCCTAACATCCCTAAAATGGCTGCATCTCCCTAACATCCGGCGTTAGCAGTGTTGACAATTTCTTGTGTCAGTGGTTTTTCTGGCCTGCATACACCCCTGGTGTATGCAGAGGGCAACAGAGACGGCCTTGCGGAAAATATGCGGCAGCTGTTAGGACGACGTGAATTCCCCTCAGGAAAACAGAAAAGGGTGAGATAGAACCTCAAGGCTCTCCTGCCTTGATGTTCTTCAGTACCAGCCGGAGCGAAGGGGAGCCGTTTTCAAGATTCTGCTACTATAATCGGTACCGATAAAGTCTAATATTTCTTGTGTCGGTGGTTTCTTGGCCTGGTCTACCTCGAAGGATTGACAGATGGGTAAGCCCCCCCCCCCCCATAAATACGTGGTAGTTGTTAGGAAAACATGGATTCCCCCCAGGGAAACAGGAAAGGGTGAGAAAGAACCTCAAAGCTGTATGCCTTGATGTTCTTCAGTGCCAGCCGGAGCGAAGGGGAGAATTTTCAAGATTCTGCTACTATATTCTGCACCAATCAGGTCTAATATTTCTTGTGTCAGTGGTTTCTCGGCCTAGTCTACCTCGTGCGTTGGGGACCCCTGGTGTACAGCGCCAACCCCCAATCTTTCGGGCACCATTGAGAGCGGTTTTTCCGTGGACCAGAACGGAGCATGCTTCCGCGTGCTTCTTGCATCCCGTTGACGGAGCTTTGCCTCTGCGTGGATCGTTTTCTGGCACGCCGTGGCCCGGTCTACGGCCCGTGAATTGGTGCTAATTACGGCCCGTGAATTTGGTGCTGGTCCACGGCTGGAGAATTGGGGACCCCTGGTGTATGTAAAGGACCACAGAGATGGCCTTGCGGAAAATATCCGGCAGCTGTTAGGACGACGTGAATTCCCCTCAGGAAAACAGGAAGGGCTGAGGAAGAACCTCAAGGCTCTCCTGCCTTGATGTTCTTCAGTGCCAGCCGGAGCGAAGGGGAGACGTTTTCAAGATTCTGCTACTATATTCTGCACCAGTCAGGTCTAATATTTCTTGTGTCGGTGGTTTCTCGGCCTGGTCTACCTCGAAGGATTGGCAGATGGGGAAGTCCCAAAGGGGCATGGGTCCAGGCTGGTTGAGAATTCAGCTGTGGGTCCGGTTGATATCGGGGGAATGGGATTGGAAGAAGAAGTCCTTTCGCCCGAGGGGAGGAACCAGGTTCTCAGGAGAGCGAATTGGATCGGGGAGACTCCATCGCGAATCTCGGGTTCTTCGGTGGTCACCGGAAGACAGAATGGGGGGACAGGAGGCCATGAAGTTTTGCAATTGGCGCCGAGGCTCCGTTGGACTTTCGCGTGCCCGTCAGAAAAAAGGGCACAACCAGGAAAAACGCCCGCCCAGCTGCCGTTTATCTGTTCTCATCATGTCTTGCGTGTAACAAGGAGCATCCCTGTTCGTCTGCACCAGCTCGTCAATCATGGTCATCAGGTTGGCCACCTGAATTTCCCGTTCTGTCCCTTGGGCCTTGTTGTTGAACGCCAGGTAGCGGTACCCACACTGCGACACTTGATCCAGAAGGGAAGCATCTCCCTCGGATAGGAATTCGTCCAGAGATTTATCTTCTAGGTCGTCTTTCCGGGTGAACAGGAGGATCATGTACTTCTTGGCATTGAGTTTGAAGATCTCATTGATCAGCCGAGCCACGTCCTTCTCCTCCTGGGTGAAACGGCCGGGGCGGATCACTTGCAGAATGACGTGCGGGCCCGGGGTGCAAAAGCTCACACACTTGCTCACTTCGGCGGAGATTTCTCGCTGGGGACGTGTCGTGTCGAGGAAGCCGGGCGTATCCACAACCACGATGTTCCTGCCCTGCCGCTGCGCCTCCTCCCGTCGGCAGGTGAAGGTGATGGAGTTGGGCGACATCCCAAACTGAAAGACTTGGCGTCCTAGGATGGTGTTTCCCGTCGCGCTTTTCCCGTTGCCGGTTTTGCCCACCAGGACGATCCTCCGTTCAAAACCTACAACCCAAAGCGGGGGGGGGGGAGGAGAGGAGAGAAGAAGGGGATAGGTCAGCCATGTTGGAGGAGATGAGCGGGCTGGGCCTGCGCGAGAGGTCAAAGGCGTCAGAGGTCACAAATACCTGCGTGCCCGCAAAAGATCTAAATTCAGCCCCCTTTGAATGCCTTTCTTATCTCCAGCTCATTTCCCGTGATCCGTTAGTAGGTCAGATTCTTGTAGCGAACTGAAGCTTGCAATAAATCTTGATACTCATTTGAACAGCTGGAATCTCCTGATTTTCCTGGTACTTGATCTATCTTATCTATCTGTCTGTCTATCCTAATTTATATCTGTCTGTCTGTCTATCTATCTTCTATATCTATCTCTATCATCTAATTTATCTATATCTTTCTTTATCACCTTATTCTATCTATCTATCTATCTATCTATCTATCTATCTATCTATCTATCTCTATCCTAATTTATATGTCTGTGTCTGTCTACCTACTATATCTCTATCATCTAATTTATATCTGTATCTTCTATATCTCTATCATCTAATTTATATCTGTATCTTCTATATCTCTATCACCTAATTTATATCTATCTATATCTATCTATCTATCTATCTATCTATCTATCTATCTATCTATCTATCTATCTATCATTAGTATCTATCTCTAACTTCCACCTAATTTATCTGTGTCTGTCTGTCTGTCTGTGTCTGTCTGTCTGTCTATCTATCTATCTATCTATCTATCTATCTATCTATCTATCATCTATCTATCATTATCTATGTCTATGTGTCATCTATAATTTCTCTCTCTCTTCTATGATTTAGTTATCATCCCTCCATCTATCCATCTCTCGTAGGAGATAACCAGGCTGAGCCAGAGGGAGACGTCAAAGGCGTCATCGGTCGTGAATCCCTGCGCACTTGCAAGGGATCTGAATTCAGCCCCCTTTGAATGCTTGTCTGATCTCCCGCTCATTTCCCTTCGTTCGTTAGTAGGTCAGGTTCTTGTAGCGAAAAACCGAAGCTTGCAATTCATCTTGATCGCTCACTTGAACTGCCCGATTCTCCTGATTTCCCGGGCGCTTGATGAGCAGACGGGCATCGTAGCCTGTCCCTCCACCCAAGACAGCAGCTCCCACTCCCACCCCCCATGCCTCCCCCCCCAGGGGCCAAGACTTTACCTCGGATGCTTCCAGCCATTTCCAGACAACGTCGTACGGCACAAAACACCCGGGAGAAATTTCTGGATAAAAAGAGAAACATCCATCAGCCGAAGGAGAGGCCGTCTCGCTTCGCGATAGCCACCAACTCGCCTCCCCCAGAAGACGCCAGCAGGAATGGGAGGGGGAGGGGCTTAAAAGAAGCCCGCCCCCTTCCTCACCTTTTCCTCCCTTCCCACTCTTGTGGTCCCACCCTTTGCGGGTGACAAAACAATATGGGCCCCGATTCTCAAAAACGACAGGCAACTCCCCGCTCCGTACAGGCAAGTCCTCGGGTTACGACGGCCCACCCCCCAATTGAGACCCCCTAAATTTACGTCGCCATGCTTCCCTTGCCGTCGTTAAGCGAATCACGGCGGTGGTTCAGCGAGCAAGCCGGCCGATGGGGGAATCCCATTTCTCCCTTGACTTTCTGCGTCGGGAGGATGGCAAAAGCGGATCGGCGTGACCACACGTACAAACACAAACACACACACACACACACCAGGAGGCTGCCACCGTCGTCAATACGAATCGCTTGGCAAGGCTCTGAATTTTCGATCCCGTGGGAAAAACTTGCCCAGCTCATTGATTTTCAACGCTTTTTCCACTTTGATCACTAAATGGACAGTTGTAAATTGAGGACTAGCTGTGGCTCCTGAGGTGCTGGCAGCTGGACAGTCTCCAAGGACTGTCCCCATCGGACGGCCGGACGGTCTCGGCCCTGTCTCCCAGCCCCGCCCGTCATCCACTGCCCCACTGGACCTCAAGCCTTAATCGTCCCCGCCCCCTCAGCCTCCAGAAATAGAAATAGAAATAGAAATAATAGAAATAGAAACAGAAATAGAAATAGAAATAGTGGAATCTAGTGTAGTGGAATGGGAATAGGAAATATGGAGTGGAAAGGAATAGGAGAATGGAATGGAATGGAATGGAATGGAATGGAATGGAATGGAATAGAATAGAACAGAATAGAATACAGAATGGAATGGAACGGAATAGAATAGAATACAGAATGGAATAGAATGGAATAGAATAGAATAGAATAGAATAGAATAGAATAGAATAGAATAGAATAGAATAATAAAATGCAGAATAAAATAGAATTAGAATAAAAACACAGACTAGACCAGGGGTAGCCAACCGTGGCTCTTTTATGATTCGTGGACTTCAACTCCCAGAATTCCTGAGCCAGCATGGCTCAGCTTGGAAACTCTCTTTTTCCCCTCAGCATGGCTGGCTCAGGAATTCTGGGAGTTGAAGTCCATGAGTCATAAAAGAGCCAAGGTTGCCTACCCCTGGACTAGACCAGTGTTTCCCAAACTTGACAATTTTAAGGCATGAGGACTTCAACTCCCAGAATTCCACAGCCAGCAACACTGACTGTGGAATTCTGGGAGTTGAAGTCCACATGCCTTAAAATTGTCAAGTTTGGGAAACACTGGACTAGACTATAGACTAAAATAGAATATGGAATATGGAATATGGAATATGGAATAGCATAGAAATATAGAATAGAATAGAAATACAGAATAGAATAGAATGGAATGGAATAGGATGGAATGGAAGATGATGGGAAGGGAAGGGAAGGAGGAAAGTAAAGGAATGGAATGGAAAGGAATACAATACAATACAATGGAATAGAATGGAATGGAATGGAAAGAAAAGGAATGGAATGGAAAGGAATACAATGCAATGGAATGGAATGGAATAGGATGGAATAGAATAGATAATGGGATGGGAAGGGAAGGGAAGGGAAGGAAAGGAATGGGATGAAAAGTACCTTGGAGGTCATCTAGTCCAACCCCCTGCCCAAACAGCACTCCCTACACCATTTCTGACACACGGCAGTCCAGTCTCTTCTGGGGAGGGGGAAGTTCGGGAGGGGGGGGGGAACGGACAGAAGCTCGTCTCCCGGAGGTTTTTTTTTGAGGGGGTGGGGGCGTTAGAAAAGGTTTTCCCGATTGAGGAGGGCAGCTGAAGCCCCCTCGCCCCCCCTACCTCCCTCAAAGCCCCCCCCCACCGCCCTTCGCCCCGCTGGACCCCGAAGTCCTCCAACTAACTTGAAAAGTGCCCCTCCCCTCCCCGTTCTTCCCCCGTTCACTCCCTGACCGGGGAGGGCGGGGGGAGAAGGGGGGGACCCAGGGACCCCCCACACACACACACTCCCCCTGCTCCTCCTGCCTGCTGGAAAGGGGGGGGGACGCGACTGCCCCCCTCCCTCCCTCCTCTCTCCCCGCTTTCTACCCGGCTCGACCTGTCGGACAGCAACCTGAGCAAGTCTCCAGCTGGGCGGGGAGGGGGTCGCGTCTGCCTCTCAGCTGCTTCCCCCGA
This sequence comes from Crotalus tigris, assembly GCF_016545835.1. Taxonomy (NCBI): domain Eukaryota; kingdom Metazoa; phylum Chordata; class Lepidosauria; order Squamata; family Viperidae; genus Crotalus; species Crotalus tigris. Next base: position 139,347 of record NW_024096986.1, read on the forward strand.
CGAGCTGCCGGCTGCTTTCGCTTCTGCCGGGGGGGGATCGCCCTTCATTAGCCGGAGGTGGGCGGGGCACGACGGGGAGGGGGCGGGGTCTGTTCCCTACGCCCCCCCCTTCCCGCCTGATTGGCTGCGAGTCTGAAACGCGGGGGGGGGGCGCGCGAGGGTCTTCCTAGCCCTTCCGGGAAGCCAGTCACAGAGCCGGCTCTTGGCAAGGGTTCCCTGGAGGTCATCTAGACGTACTGCAACCCCCTCCCCCTACTGGAGTAGGAGAGCCTCACAGAAGAACGGAAGAACAGTTGGAGGGGACCTCGGAGGTCGTCTAGCCGCACCCCCCTCCTGCTTCAGCAGGAGACCCTTAGGGAAATTACATGGCTGGAAGGTACCTCGGAGGTCACAGAGGAACGGAAGAACAGTTGGAAGGGACCTCGGAGGTCGTCTAGCTGGACCCCCCCACCCGCTCCAGCAGGAGACCCTTAGGGAAATTTCATAGCTGGAAGGGACCACGGAGGTCATCTAGTCCCACCCCGGCTCGAGCAGGAGACCCTCACCAAAGAAGAGAGTCAGAAGGGACCTCGGAGGTCATCTAGTCCAGCCCCCCTGCTCCAGCAGGAGACCCTTGGAGGTCATCTAGCCTGACCCCCTGCTCAAGCAAGAGATCTTTAAAAAAGAAGAGAGTAGGAAGGGAGGTCAGAGGTCATCTAGTCCAGCCCCCTGCTCAAGCAGGAGACCCTTAGAGAATTACACAGCTGGAAGGGATCTTGGAGGTCATCTAGTCCAGCCCCCTGCTCGGGCAGGGGACCCTGACAGAATCGTGGAATAAAAAGAGTTGGAAGGTTAGGGGGTTGGACTAAATGACCTCCGAGGCAACTTCCAACTCAGGTCGCTCTCTGATTCTGTCAGGGTCTCCTGCTCGAGAAGGGGGCTGGACTAAATGACCTCCGAGGTCCCTTCCCACCCTTGTTACTCTGAAAAGGTACATCTAAACAGCCCAGAACGTCCCTTCCTACTCTCTTATTTTGCAAGGGTCTCCTGCTGGAGCGTGGGGCTGGACTAGATGACCTCCCAGTCCCTTCCAGCTGTGTCATTCTCTAAGGGTCTCCTGCTCGAGCAGGGGGTTGGACTGGATGACCTCCCAGGTCCCTTCCAGCTGTGTAATTCTCTAAGGGTCTCCTGCTCAATCAGGGGGTTGGACTGGATGACGTCCAGGGTTCCCTTCCCGCTCTGTCACTCCGTGTAAGGGGACATCCGAACAGCGGAGGAAAGCGAAAGTGTCTCGGCGGCGGCGCTGCCTGGAAATCACGTGATCGAAAAGAAGAAAGGCCCAGAGCGGCCCCCTCCCCTTCCCCCCCCCCAACATCCATAGGAAACGGGCTATTTTCTTCTCCGCGTTGATTCATCGCCCAAGGGCCGCTCCGGGCTGGGTCGCCTCCCCCCCCTCCCCCTCGCGCCCCCCCCCGGGCAAAAGCCAGGCTCGCTTCCTCTGCTCTCGGCCGGCCGCTTTGCAGGGCGCCCCTCCCCCTCCACCGCCCCCTCCCAGCAGCCTTTCCATCGGAACAGAACGGGAAGGGTCCCTCGGAGGTCATCCAGCCCAACCCCCCCTGCGCGAGCAAGAGACCCTGCCAGAATCAGAGAGTGACAAGACTTGGAAGGGACCTCGGAGGCCATCTAGTCCAACCCCCTGCGCAGGCAGGAAACCCTTAGAGAATTGCATGGCTGGAAGGGACCTCGGAGGCCATCTAGTCCAACCCCCTGCGCAGGCAGGAAACCCTTAGGGAATTGCCTAGCTGGAAGGGACCTCGGAGGCCATCTAGTCCAACCCCCTGCGCAGGCAGGAAACCCTTAGAGAATTGCACGGCTGGAAGGGACCTCGGAGGTCATCTAATCCAACCCCCTGTGCAGGCAGGAAACCCTTAGGGAATTGCATAGCTGGAAGGGACCTCGGAGGTCATCTAGTCCAACCCCCTGCGCAGGCAGGAAACCCTTAGAGAATTGCACAGCTGGAAGGGACCTCGGAGGTCATCTAGTCCACCCCCCTGCTCGGGCAGGAGACCTTTACAGAATCGTGGAATGACAGAGCTGGAAGGGACCTTGGAGGTCATCTAGTCCAACCCACCGCTCGAGCAGGGGACCCTGACAGAATCAGAGAGTGACAAGAGTTGCATGGGACCTCAGAGGTCATTTAGTCCAGCCCCCCTTCTCGAGCAGGAGACCCTGACAGAATCGGAGAGCGACAAGAGTTGGACGAGGCCGCGGGGATCCCTCCAGCTCTGTGATTCTACTATTTTCTAAGGGTCTCCTGCTCGAGCAGGGGGTTGGACTAGAAGATCTCCCAGGTCCCTTCCAGCTCAGTCATTCTGTGATTCTGTTAGGGTCTCCTCCGTGAGGGGTGGCGGGGATGGAAGGGTTGGACTAGATGACCTCCCAGGTCCCTTCCAGCATTGTCCTTCTGTGACTCTCTAAGGGTCTCCTGCTCGAGCAGGGGGTTGGACTGGATGACCTCCGAGGTCCCCTCCCACACGTTACTCTGAAAGGCTACATCTAAACAGCGGAGGAAAGCGAAAGTCTCTCGGCGGCGGCGCTGCCTGGAAATCACGTGATCGAAAAGAAAAAAGACCCAGAATGACCCCCTCCCTCTTCCCAGCATCCTTTCAAACGGAACACAGCCGGAAGGGACCTCGGAGGCCATTTAGTCCAACCCCCTGCGCAGGCAGGAAACCCTTAGAGAATTGCCTGGCTGGAAGGGACCTCGGAGGCCATCTAGTCCAACCCTCTGCTCAGGAAGGAGACCCTGACGGAATCGTGGAAGGACAGAGCTGGAAGGGACCTCGGAGGTCATCTAGCCCAACTCCCTGCTCAGGCGGGAGACCCTGACGGAATCGTGGAAGGACAGAGTTGGAAGGGACCTCGGAGGTCATCTAGTCCAACCCCCTGCTCGAGCAGGAGACCTTTACAGAATAAGAGTGTTGGAAGGGGCCTCGGAGGTCATCTAGTCCAGCCCCTTCTCTCCTTGCTCAGTTTCCATCCGTTGTTTCTGGTCGAGAAGGAGACCGTTACCCAAATCACAAGAGTTGTAGGGCACCCCGGAGGTCATCTAGTCCAACCCGCCGCTCGAGCAGGAGACCCTTACGGAAGCACAAGAGCGGGAAGGGAGTCCCCCGGAGGTCATCTAGTCCAACCCATTGCTCAGGCAGGAGACCCTGTGGCTATCCTCCTTGAAAGCCTCTGCTTGCTCTCCCCAGAGCCCCCCCCTCAGAGCCCCCCCCTCAGTCTCTTCCCTGGGAGGGGTCCGTCCCATCTGCAACCCTTCCACACCTCTCTCCCCCCCCCCAATAACTGGTTGCAGGCCCCTCCCCCCTCCCAGCGAGCAAGGCGCAGCCTCTAAAGACGGAACGAAAGTGAAAGTCTCTCGGCGGCAGCGCCGCCTGGAAATCACGTGATCGAAAGGAATATGACCCCAAACGACCCCCCTCCCGCCCCCGCCTCCCCCCCCCGCCGTAAACAGGTGGGCTCCTCAACGCAACACAACACTGGGCTATTTTTCGCCCTGTCTGTTCATCGCCTCTCCCCCCCCCCGTCTCCCCTCCCTCCCCCCCCCGCAAAAGCCAGCCTCGCTTCCTTTCAATCGGAACAGAGCTGGAAGGGTCCTCGGAGGTCATCTAGCCCGACCCCTTGCTCGAGCAGGAGACCCTACAGAATTACAGAAGGAGAGATTTGCAAGGGACCTCAGAGGTCATCTAGTCCAGCCCCCAAGCTCGAGCAGGAGACCCTACAGAATTACAGAAGGAGAGATTTGCAAGGGACCTCGGAGGTCATCTAGTCCAGCCCCCAGCTCAAGCCGGGGATCTTTAAAGAATAAGAATTTGAAGGCATCTCAGAGGTCATCTAGCCCAGCCCCTTCCTCGAGCAGGAAACCCTTTCAGAATTGCAGAAGGAGAGAGTTGGAAGGGACCTCAGAGGTCATCTAGCCCAGCCCCCTGCTCAAGCAGGAGGACCCTACAGAATTGCAGAAGGAGAGAGTCGGAAGGGACCTCGGAGGTCATCTAGTCCAGCCCCCTGCTCAAGCTGCAGACTCTACAGAATTACAGAATGAGAGAGTTGGAAGGGACCTCGGAGGCCATCCAGTCCAGCCCCCAGCTCGAGCAGGAGAGCTTTACAGAATAAGAGAGCTGGAAGGGACCCCGGAGGCCATCTAGCCCAGCCCCCAGCTCGAGCAGGAGACCCTACAGAATTACAGAAGAGAGTTTGAAGGGACTTCGGAGGTCATCTAGCCCGACCCCCAGCTCCAGCAGGAGACCTTTACAGAATAAGAGAGCTGGAAGGGACCTCGGAGGTGTTCTAGTCCAGCCCCCTGCTCAAGCAGGAGACCCTACAGAATTACAGAAGAAGAGAGTGGGAAGGGACCTCGGAGGTCATCTAGCCCAGCCTCCTGCTCAAGCAGAACACCCTACAGAATTACAGAATAAGAGAGTTTGAAGGGACCTCGGAGGTCATCTAGCCCGACCCCCAGCTCGAGCAGTAGACCCTACAGAATAAGAGAGTTGAAAGGGACCCCGGAGGTCTTCTAGTCCAGCCCCCTGCTCAAGCAGGACACCTGGTGCCATTTCAGACAACTAGCTGTCCAGTCTCTTGTGATGGAGCACCTACCCACCGCTTCTAGTGGCAAGTAGTTCCACTGGTTGATCGTCCTCACTGTCAGGAAGTTTCTCCTTCATTCCAGGTTGCTTCTCTCTTTGATCAAGTTTCCAACCGTTGTTTCTCGTCCTGCCTTCTGCGGCTTTGGAGAAATGGTAGACCCCCCCCCTTTCTCTATGAAAGCCCCTTAGATCGGGTGTGTGTGTTTGTGTGTTTGAACCTGGCTCTTTTATGACTTGTGGACTTCCAACTCCTAGAGTTTCTCAGCCAGACAGGCTGGCTGAGGAATTCTGGGCGTTGAAATCCACAAGTCATAAATGGGCCAAGTTTGAAGACCCCGGCCTTAGAGATTAGTTTCATTGCAGACATTTCGTGACCCAACTAGGGAACGTCATCAGTGCTACAAGAGAATGAGGTTTGTGGAGTGGAGGAGGAGGAGGAGGAGGAAGGACTGGGGGCCAGGAGGATGACATCCCTCCCATCAATCACTTGTTCAGATTTCCCGTGGTTTATGAGTCCTGCTCAATCAGTTGATTGATGGCTACTAAATACCCCACTCAAAGGGATTCTGTTGTTTTTCGAGTGACGCTGCCCTCTGGTCAAGCATGTTTTACAAGAGGGGGGGCATGTTGGAGAAAGAGGAGAGATAGATAGATTAGAATGAAAGGAAAGAAAGAAAAAGAAAGAAGGAAGGAAATAGATAGATAGACAGACAGACAGACAGAAATGATATATTAGAAAGAAAGGAAAAAAGAAAAAGGAAAGGAAGGAAGGAAAGAAATAGATAGATAGATAGATAGATAGACAGACAGACAGAAATGATATATTAGAAAGAAAGGAAAAGAAAAAGGAAAGGAAAGGAAGGAAGGAAGGAAGGAAGGAAATAGATAGATAGATAGATAGACAGACAGACAGACAGACAGACAGATAGACAGGAATGATATATTAGAAAGAAAGGAAAAAAGAAAAAGGAAAGGAAAGGAAGGAAGGAAACTAGATAGAAATGATAGATTAGAAAGAAAAAA
>NW_024096986.1:150000-160000 GCF_016545835.1 Crotalus tigris
AAAGAAAGAAAGAATGAAGGGAGCGAGAGAGAAAGAAAAAGAAAGAAAGAGGGAGGGAGAAAGAAAGAGAAATATAGAAAGAAAGAGAAAGAAAGAAAGAAAGGATGGAGGGATGGAGGAAGGGAGAAAGAAAGAAAGAAGAAAGAAAGAAAGAAAGGGAGGAAGACAGACAGAAATATAGAAAGAAACACAGAAAGAAAGAAAGAAAGAATGAAGGGAGCGAGAGAGAAAAAGAAAGAAAGGGAGGGAGAAAGACAGACAGAAATATAGAAAGAAAGAGAAAGAAAGAAAGAAAGAAAGAAAGAAAAAGGATGGAGGGAGGGAGGAAGGGAGAAAGAGAAAGGAGGGAGGGAGGGAAAAAGAAGAAAGAGAAAAGAGAAAGAAAGACAGAAAGACAGAAAGACAGACAGAGAAAGAAAGAAAGAAAATGGAGGGAGCGAGAGAGAAAGTAAGAAAGAGGGAGGAAGAGAGAAGACAGATAGAAAGAAAGAAAGAAAGAGGGAGGGAGGGAGAAAGAAAGAAATATAGAAAGAAAGAAAGGGGGGAGGGAGAAAGAAAGAAAGAAGAGAAAAGAGAAAGAAAGAAGGAGGAAGATAGACAGAGACAAAGAAAGAAAGAAAGAAAGAGGGAGGGAGAAAGAAAGAAGAAAGAAAAGAGAAAGAAAGAGGAAGACAGACAAAGAAAGAAAGAGGAAGACAGACAGACAGAGAGACAAAGAAAGAAAGAAAGAAAGAAAGAAAGAGGGAGGGAGAAAGAAAGAAAGAAAGAAAGAGAAAAGAGAAAGAAAGAGGAAGACAAAGAAAGAAAGAGGAAGACAGACAGACAGAGAGACAAAGAAAGAAAGAAAGAAAGAGGGAGGGAGGGAGAAAGAAAGAAAGAAAGAGAAAAGAGAAAAGAGAAAGAAAGAGGAAGACAGACAAAGAAAGAAAGAAAGAGGCGCACCGAGACAGACACCCCCCTTTCCTGCTGCGTACCCTCCCCCTCGAAAGCTTCGGAGGCGAAGTTGAGGGACGGGGGAGACCCTCCCCCCGCCGCTGGGATCGCCCCCCTTCCTCGCCCCTCGCCCCCCCTTCCTCGTTCCCCCCCCACGCAAAACCAGCGCCCCCCCCCCGTCACCTTCGCGCCTGGGATGCGCGCAACTTCGCCAGGAAAAGCCTCGCGCACTTCGGGCGGCGCCTGGGGAACCGAAAGCGAAAGTGCCGCGCGAGAGGGAAAGTCAGGCCGGGCAGAGGCCGGCCGAGCTTGGCTCGGCCCGCGCAGGGGGGGGGTTGGACTGGATGACCTCCGAGGCCCCTTCCAACTTCTCTCTCTCCTGCTTGGGTCGGGCGTGGGTTCCGTGGGGGCGGGGCCTTCGCTTCGCCTGCGGGGCTCGTGATTCGCTGTCAGCGGATCCCGTGGGTCGGGGAAGGGGGGGGGGAAACCGAAGCGAAGGGGGGGGGGAGGGAGTTGAATTCCCTTTCCTGGGAACTTTCCTTTGCGCGCGGGGCCACCTGGGAATCACGCGCGGGAATTGCCGCCGGCAAGTGTAGGCGGTGGGAGGGTGGAAAGTGGGAGGGAGGGAGGGAGAAAGAGAGGGAGGGAAAGAAAGAGAGAGAGAGAGAGAGAGAGAGAGGAAGGAAGGAAGGAAGGAAGGAGGGAGGGATGGAGGGAGGAAGAAGGACAGAAAGAAAGAGAGAAAGAAAGAAAGGGAGGGAGAGTGAGAGAAAGAAAGGAAGAAAGAGAGAAAGAAAGAAGGAAGGGATGGAGAAAGACAGAAGTATAGAAATTAGAAAGAAAGAAGGGAAGAATGAAAGACAGGGAGGGAGGGAGAAAGAGGGAGAGAAAGAAAGAAAGAAAAAGAAGTGAGGGAGGGAGGAAGAGGAAGAGGGAGAAAGAAAGGAGGGAGGGAGGGAGGAAGAGGGAGAAAGAAAGAAAGAAAAAAGAAAGAAAAAGAAAAAGAAAGAAAGAAGGGACGGAGAAACAGAAATATAGAAATTAGAAAGAAAGAAGGAAAGAAAGAAAGGAGGGAAAGGAAGAGGGAGAGAGAGAAAGAAAGAAAGAAAGGGAGGGAGAGAAGATGGAGAGAAAGAAAGAAAGAAAGAAAGAAAGAAAGAAGGGATGGAGAAAGACATAGAAATATAGAAATTAGAAAGAAAGAAGGAAAGAAAGAAAGGAAGGGAGGGAGGGAGGGATGAAGAGGGAAAGAAAGAAAGAAAAAGAAGGGAGGGAGGAAGACAGACAGAAATATAGAAAGAAAGAGAAAGAAAGAAAAAGGGAGGGAGAGAAAAAGAAAGAAAGAAAGAAAGAAAGAAAGGAAGGAGGGAGGGAGGGAGGAAGAGGGAGAAAAAGAAAAAGAAAGAAGGAAGACAGAAATATAGAAAGTGAACGAAAGAAAGGAGGGAGAGAGAGAGAGTAAGAAAGAAAAAAGAGGGAGAGAAGGAGGGAGTAGCTGAGCAGCGCATGCACCTGTGTGCGTGTGCTCACCCCCTCTCATTCCTCCGTTGCTGCGACTCTCACGCAGGCCGTGGCGTGAGCCTCACACGGGGTTGCTGCCGTACGATCCTCGTGCCGGTAGTCGTATCGCCGCGAGCCTGGCGTCGTCGGCGTCACAAGCCTCACACAGATACCGGCGTCGCTGAGAGTGGCAGGGCGCGCCCGCTCGCGGCCTGTGTGTGTGCGCATGCACGCGCACGTGTAGCCATATTCATGTTTGTGCACACGCGCATAAGGCGCCTGCCCCTCCCTCTCCCACCGGGCCGCCAACCCAGGAAGGTTGGGTACCCCTGGCTTAGGTGATGGAAACCCGTGAGAGAATATATACCGAGCTCAAAATGTGTCAGGCTCACCCCAACTTTCGGAAAGAAACACCCTCGACTCCATTCCTTGAAGCGAAAGCTTCTCTTCCTAAAGTCCAGCAGTTACACTGTAAGCAAAGTATTCCCGCACAAAGTATTCCTGCACAAAGTTTGCCTTTTTCCCCCTTTCCCTGCTCTGCCCCCCACCCCCTGCCCTTGACCAGTCCATCGGTGTCCAGTCGTCATTCCCCCCTCCCAATTTCCCATGACATACACCTGCAGGCATGGATTTCCTCCCACCTCCAGCGATGGACGGCAGAGCTGATCGACACAACCGCAGGGTCCCTTTCCAAAACAGCCTGAGAACTTTTAATTGGACGTGGACCGATAATACAGGGAGGGGGAGGGGTTGGCCAGAGGAAAAGGGAAAGTTCATTGCGTCGTCATGGCGCCAAACCAACAGATTCTGCCTGGTCTGATCCAGCACCCCCCCTCCCGACAACCTTTTGGGTACCGGGGACCGGTTCCGTGGAGAGAGGTTTTACCGCAGACCAGAAGGAGTGTGGTTTCACGTGTTGCCTGCGTCTCCGTGGATGGGATTCCACCTGTTTGCACGGACTGGTTTCTGGCATGTCATGGCCTGGTACCGGTCCACAGATTGGGTGGTTGGGGACCCCTGCTCTAATCTGTAAAGTATTTCCTTGGGTGGGGAGAACGAGGAGTCCTTTTTTGGCTAATTGGACTAAGTGGGAAGGATGACCAACACGCTGAATTCCCCTCGCGTGTGCAGAACGGACGTCACCCACCCGGGATGCTCTTGGCTTATGGGGGGAAACACCCCTTTGATACTGGGGAAACTGGGTTGGACTGGGGCGAAGGCAAGGATGTGGGGCCGGGCTGGCGTTGAGGGGCTGTGGGGCAGGATCCTGGTGCCCTTGAGAAGATGGAGGAAGATCTTTAAAGATAAGGACCCGCTTCTCTCGCTGGACCCCAGGATGGGCAGGGAAGACCCCCCCCCCAGCTGAACCCCCCCCCCGCCCATTTCAGCAGTCAATGGCGAAGGAGAAGCAGAGACGACACCAGATGTGCAGGTCTGCCATTGTTTATTTCTCGAAGAAAGAAAAGGGAATTACGAACCACGCCGTTTCTGGATTTTGCGGCAAAAAAAATAAAGTTGTTCTTCAAAGACGTGCGGGGAAAAGCCAGCGAAACACCGCGACGAATACCTTTTTCGTGACAGAACACACAATTCTCAGGATGGAATACGCCGTTCTGCCTACCCAACAGGCCAACCGGAGTGGGAGGAAGAGCAGCCAGATGAGGCTTCTGCCCGGCTTTCGGTTCTGCTCGACGAAGATCCTGACGTGCTCGTCCCGTAGGCTGGGTTCCCCGTACAGCCGGTTGACGTAGTAGCGCCCACGGTTCTCGGAAACGACGCTCTGCACCGTCGCCATCAGCTCCGAGACCTGCCTCTCTCGCTCGGCTCCCGCGGCCTTGTTGTCGAACCCACAAAAGCGGTTCCCGCACCGCCGGATCAGGTCCCACAGGTTCTGGTTGTCGGACTTTCGGATGTACTCCTGCAGGGAGGCCCCTTCCAGATCCTCCAGGCAGGTGAAGAGGAGGATGGTGTGCCTGGCGGACTCGGCCCCAAAGATATCCCAGACACAGTTTGCGGCAGCCGCATCTTCCGCGGTGAAGCGCCCCACCTGGGTCACCAAGATCAGGGCGTGGGGGCCGGGCCGGGAGAGTTCGACGCAAGCCACGATCTCACGTCGCACAATCTCATTGTAGTTTGCCGAATCGAAAAGGCCGGGCGTGTCAACCACGGAGACCTTCCTGCCCTGCCAGGTTCCCTGCCCCCTTTGGCACCTCAGGGTGGTGGCGTTTGGCCCCAAGGTGGACTCGAACTCCTTCCGGCCGAGGATGGTGTTGCCCGTGGCGCTCTTCCCGCCTCCGGTCTTCCCCACCAGGATGAGCCGGAGTTCCTCTCCTGGGAGTTTGAAAGACAACAGTTACACCAAGGAATCCAGAGATTTCACACCCGCCCAGGAGGGACGTCTGAAGACAACATTAGAGAAAGACTGGCATCCGTGTAGCCTTGATCCACCCTTCCTTCCTTCCTTCCTTCCTTCCTTCCTTCCTTCCTTCCTTCCTTCCTTCCTTCCTTCCTTCCTTTCTTCCCTTCCTTCCTTCCTTCCCTCCCTCCTTTCTTTCTTCCCCTCCCCCTCTGTCTCTCCCTTCATGTCTCTTTCCATCTTTCCCTTCCCTCCCCTTTCTTTTCTTCCATTCCTTCCCTTCCTTCCTTCCCTTCCTTCCTTCTTTCTTCCCTTCCCCCTGTCTCTCTCCCTTCATGTCTCCTTCCCTCCTCCCCTCCCTTTCCCTTCCCTCCCCTTCCCTCTCCTTTCCTTCCCTTCCTCTCTTTCTTTTTCTCTTTCCCTTCCCTTCTCCCTCCCTCCTTTCCTTCCCTTTCTCTTTCTTTCTTTTTTTCTTTCCCTTCCCTTCTCCCTCCCTCCTTTCCTTCCCTTTCTCTTTCTTTCTTTTTTTCTTTCTTTCCTTTCTTTTATTTATTTCTTTTCCTCCTTCCTTCCTCCCTCCCTCCCACCTTTGTTTCTTTCTCTCTTTCTCCCCTCCCCTCCCCTCCCCTTTCCTTTCCTTCCCTTCCCTTCCTCTCTCTTTCTTTTTCTCTTTCCCTTCCCTTCTCCTTCCCTCCTCTCCCTTCCCTTTCTTTCTTTCTTTCTTTCTTTCTTTCTTTCTTTCTTTCTTTTCTTCCCTTTCTTTTTTCCTTCCTTCCCTCCCTCCCTCCCATCTTTCTCTCTCTCTTTCTCTTCTCCCCTCCCCTCCCCTTTCCTTTTTTCCCCTCTCTTTCTTTTTCTGTTTCCCTTCCTTTCTTCCTTCCTTCCTTTCTTTCTTTCTTTCTTTCTTTCCTTTTATTTCTTCTCTTCATCCCTCCCTCCCTCCCACTCACCTTTCTTTCTTTCTCTCTCTCTCTCTTTCTTTTCTCCTCTCCTCTCCCTTCCTTTCTTTCTTTCCTTTCTTTTATTTCTTTCCTTCCCTCCTCCCTCCCACTCACCTTTCTTTCTCTCTCTCTCTCTCTCTCTCTTGCTCTCTTTCTTTTCTCCTCTCCCCTTCCCTCCCCTCTCCTCCCTTTCCCTTCCCTTCCCTCTCTCTTTCTTTCTTTCTCTCTCTTTCTTTCTTTCTCTTTCTTTCCTCCCTCCCTCCCTCCCTTCCCTTTCTCTTTCTTTCTTTCTTTCTTTCTTTCTTTCTTTTCCTTCCTTCCTTCCTTCCTTCCTTCCTTCCTTCCTTCCCTCCCTCCCTCCCTCCCTCCCTCCCTCCCTCTCTCTCTCTCTCTCTCTCTCTCTCTCTCTCCCCCTCCCTTCCACTGGGTTTCCCAGAAAACCTCCGGGATAACTGGGGGGGGGGTTACCTTTCTCCACGTCCATGGCTTCCCTTAGGCCAGTTCAGATCTGCCAGCAATCCGAATTCCCTGCGGGGGGGGGAGGGAGAGAAAGCAGACCCCAAAGCCGTTTTTTCCCTCTCAATTCCTGGCTGAGTCGGGGGGGGGGGGCTCCATCCCAGGACACGGCGGGGCTGCGTGGATCCCCTCGGCGGGGGCGGGGGTCGACCCTCCAGCTCTGACCAGCGAGCGGCGCAGCCAGCCCCCCCCCTTGGAAGACCCCCACCCCCAAAGCCGCTCAGCCGAGCGGACTCAGGAAGCCACACCCGGGGGGGGTGTCTTACGGAAGACCCCAGACTCAATTCCCTGCCCTCCCCATCTGGGGACCCCCACCGCAGCCCCCCTCCCTTGCAAAGCAGCCTGCAGGATACTCGGGGGCGGGGAGGGAAAGAGCGCAGCACCGGGCCGTGGGGGGGGGAGGAAGCCGGGCTCCCAGGAGCCCCTGCCCCACGGAGAAGACCCTCCCCGCTCGCCAACGTGGCCCGATGTTTCCAGATTGGCCCCCCCTTCCCTCCGGCTGTGGGGCTCCTACAGCGCTCGGCTTCCTCCCCCCCCACGGGCCCCGAGCCAGCCCCCCCCCCGGAGAAGCCGCGGGACCCCAGCAGGGGTGGTGGGGCTGGGCTGGGGAGGGGTCTTCCCACTCCAATTGGGTCCCCCCCACCACCCTCTTTTCAGAAACAGCGCCCGAAAGGAAAGGAAGGACGGAGCAAGCTTCCCCCCGGCGGGGGGGGGGAATCCGGCGCTGGTTGCCCCCCTCCCTTTCCCGCGCGGGGGGGGGAGTCGCCGGTCTGGCGAGAGGTCCCTTGAGAGGGGGCAGCTGCCGCCCCCTCCCCACCCATCTTCTGGTGATCTCCCCAGGCCCCGTGAAATTCGGTCCCTCCCCCTGATTCTGTAAGGGTCTGCCGCTCGTCTGCTGCTCGAGCAGGGGGGGGGTTGGTCTAGATGACCTCCCACGTCCCTTCCAGCTCTCTCCTTCTATGATTCTGTCAGGGTCTCCTGCTCGATTGGAGGGTTGGACTAGATGACCTCCGAGGTCCTTTCTATAACTCATTCTGTGGTTCTGGGAGGGTCTCCTGCTGGAGCGGGGGGGGGATGTTGGACTAGATGACCTCCGAGGTCCCTTCCAGCTCTGTCCTTCTATGACTCTGTCCGGGTCTCCTGCTCGAGCGGGGGGATGGATTAGATGACCTCCCAGGTCCCTTTCCAACTTTTTTTTTTATTCTGCTCCAGCGGCGGGTTGGACTGGAAGAGCTCCCGGGCTGGTCTAGATGACCTCCGGAGCCCCCCTCCAGCTCTTCCCTTCTGGGATTCTCTCAGGTTCGTGGCCCGGCCTGACGAGCCCCAACAGAGCCCCACGGGGGGGGGCACCTGCTGCAGAGAGGGGCGGGGCGGGGGAGGGTCACGTGGGGGGGGGCAGCCCTTTGTGGTCTCCTGCTGGAGCCGGGGGGGGGGGGGCTGGACTAGACGACCTCGGAGGTCCCTTCCAGCTTTTTAACTCTTGTGCTTCTTGGAGGGTCCTCGTGCTCGAGCGGACCTCCCGGGTCCCTTTCAGCTCAGCGGTTCTGTAAGGGTGGTCCTTCTCGAGCAGGGGGTTGGTCTAGATGACCTCGGAGGTCCCTTCCAGCTTTTTGTGATTCTTGGAGGGTCCTCGTGCTCGAGCAGGGGGTTGGACGGGAAGGCCTCCCGGGTCCCTTTCAACGCAGCGGTTCTGTAAGGGTTCGTCCTGCTCGAGCAGGGGGTTGGTCTAGATGACCTCGGAGGTCCCTTCCAGCTCTTCTACACAGTATTCGGCGATTCTAATCAGGGTCTCCTGCTCAAGCGGGGGGGGGGCTGGCCCGCCTGACGAGCCCCAACAGAGCCCCATAGGGGGGGCCCACCTGCTGCAGAGGGGCGGGAGGGGTCATGTGGGGGGGGGAGATGGGTTGCTCACCTCTGGGGGACGATGGGGGGGGGGGTGTCTCGAAGGCGCCTCCGTCCCGTCGGCCGCTTCGCTGGTGCGGAACTTGAGGCTTCTGCCGTTTCCCCCGCCCTCCGCCCGAAGGGGGCAAGGTTCCCTCCACAGGGTTGCCAGGATTGCGTGTGTGTGTGTGTGTGTGTGTGTGTGTGTGTGTGTGTGTGTGTGTGTGTGTGTGTGAGAGAGAGAGAGAGAGAGAGAGAGAGGGGGGGGGAGTTCAAATGAGGATCAAGCTTACTGAGAGGGGGAGAGAGAGAAAGTGAGAGAAAGAGAGAGGGAGCAAGAGAGAGAGAGACAGCGAAAGACAAAGAAAGAGAGAGAGAGATGATAGATAGATAGATAGATAGATAGATAGATAGATAGATAGATAGATAGATAGATAGATAGATAGATAGATAGATAGATAGACGGACAGTTCAAATGAGTATCAAGCTGATTGAGAGGGGGGAGAGAGAAAGTGAGAGAAAGACGAGCTTAGGACTTAGAACCCCGGAGTTGGACCTTGGAGGTCATCTAGTCCAGCCCCCTGCTGCAGCAGGAGACCCTTCCGGAATCATTAAATAAAGAATTGGGAAGGACCTGGGAGGTCATCTAGTCCAGCACCCTGCTGCAGCAGGAGACCCTGATAGAATCATAGACTAAAGAATTGGAAGGGACCTCGGAGGTCATCTAGTCCAGCCCCCCGCTAGAGCAGGAGACCCTTCCAGAATCATACACTAAAGAACTGAAAGGGACCTGGGAGGTCATCTAGTCCAGCCCCCTGCTCGAGCGGGAGCCTCTGACAAAATCATAGAATAAAGAATTGGGAGGGACCTCAGAGGTCATCTAGTCCAGCCCACTGCTAGAGCAGAAGACCCTTCCAAAATCATAGAATAAAGAACTGGGAGGGATCTTGAAGGTCATCTAGTCCAGCCCACTGCTAGAGCAGGAGACTCTTCCAGAATCATACACTAAAGAATTGGAAGGACCCTGGGAGGTCATCTACTCTAGCCCCCTGCTCCAGCAGGAGACCCTGATAGAATAAAGAATTGGAAGGGACCATATTCTATTCTATTCTATTCTATTCTATTCTATTCTATTCTATTCTATTCTATTCTATTCTATTCTATTCCTTATTCTATTCTATTCTATTCTATTCTATTCTATTCTATTCCCTATTCTATTCTATTCCATTCTATATTCCAATATCTATTCTATTCTATTCTATTCTATTCCTTTCTCCCTCCCTGCTCTCTTCTTTTTTTCCTTCTTCCGCTCCGTCACTGGAGATTTTTCAGAAGATACTGCACCATCAAGTGTCTGAGACGGTATAGGTTCTCCTGCTTGAGCAGGGGGCTGGACTAGAAGACCTCCAAGGTCCCTTCCAGCTCTCTTCCATTCAAGAGGGCATGGCGGGAGGGGTGTGTGTGTGTGTGTGTGTGTGTGTGTGTGTGTGTGTGTGTGTGAGATGGAA
Source organism: Crotalus tigris (assembly GCF_016545835.1). Lineage (NCBI taxonomy): Eukaryota > Metazoa > Chordata > Lepidosauria > Squamata > Viperidae > Crotalus > Crotalus tigris. The sequence goes on from NW_024096986.1 coordinate 159,636, forward strand.
CCTGGTGGGGCAGTGATGGGAACGGGAAGGCAAAGCCCCAGGGTGGAGAGGGGATAGGCCGCAGTGTTTCTCAACCTCAGCAATTTTAAGATGTGTGGCCTTCAACTCCCAGAATTCTCTAGCCAGCATGCTGGCTGAGGAATTCTGGGACTTGAGGTCCACACATCGTAAAGTTGTTGAGGTTGAGAAATAGTGGCACCATTAGGGTTACTAGAGGTTTCCAGGACTAGATCCAACAGCTTGTAGCACAGCGACGAATTAATCAAAGGGGGGAGGCCAACAGATAACGGGTGGAAAGACCCCCCTTGCCCCCCCGCTGCACCCGGGTGGCACCCGGACCAAGTCCCCTTTTATGGCCCTGCATG
>NW_024096986.1:167500-257466 GCF_016545835.1 Crotalus tigris
AGGCTGTCTCGCTCTCTATGGGGTCCTCTTCTAGAATAGGAGAGAGTAGAGAGTAGAGAGTAGAGAGAATGGAATGGAATGGAATGGAATGGAATAGAATGGAATGGAATGGAATGGAATAGAATAGAATAGAATAGAATAGAATAGAATAGAATAGAATAGAATAGAATAGAATAGAATAGAATAGAATAGAAAATATAGAATAGAATACAATAGAATATTGAATATAGAATATAGAATATAGATTTTAGAATATAGAAAATAGAGTAGAATAGAATATAGAATAGAATAGAATATAGAATAGAATATAGAATAAAATAGAATAGAATAGAAAATAGAATAGAATTATAGAATAGAATAGAGTAGAAAATAGAATAGAATAGAATATACAATATACAATAGAATACAATAGAATATTGAATATAGAATATAGATTTTAGAAAATAGAAAATAGAGTAGAATAGAGTATAGAATAGAATATAGAATAGAAAGTAGAATAAAAATAGAATAGAATAAAAGAAATAGAATATAGAAAATAGAATAGAATATAGAATAGAATACAGAATATAGAATAGAAAATAGAATAGAATATAGAATAGAAAATTGAATAAAAAATAGAATAGAATAGAATATAGAATAGAAAATAGAATAGAATATAGTATATAGAATATAGAATAGAATAGAATATAGAATAGAACAGAATATAGAATAGAATAGAATATAGAATAGAAAGTAGAATAAAAAATAGAATAGAATAAAAGAAATAGAATATAGAAAATAGAATAGAATATAGAATAGAATACAGAATATAGAATAGAATATAGAATAGAATATAGAATAGAAAATTGAATAAAAAATAGAATAGAATAGAATATAGAATAGAAAATAGAATAGAATATAGTATATAGAATATAGAATAGAATAGAATATAGAATAGAAAATAGAATAAAAAATAGAATAGAATATAGAATAGAATAGAAAAGAATAGAAAATAGAATAGAATAGAATATAGAATAGAAAATAGAATAAAAAATAGAATAGAATATAGAATAGAAAAGAAAAGAATAGAAAATAGAATAGAATAGAATATAGAATAGAAAATAGAATAAAAAATAGAATAGAATATAGAAAATAGAATAGAATAGAATATAGAATAGAATAGAATAAAAAATAGAATAGAATATAGAATAAAAGAATAGAATAGAAAATAGAATAGAATAGAATATAGAATAAAATAGAAAATAGAATAGAATAGAATAGAATAGAATAGAATAGAATAGAATAGAAAATTGAATGGAATGGAGAATAGAATAGAATAGAACAGAACAGAACAGAACAGAATGGAAAATATGGAATGGAATGGAATGGAATGGAATGGAATAGAAGAGAAGAGAAGAGAAGAGAGAATGGAAAATGGAAAATGGAATGGAATGAAGAGAAGAGAAGAGAAGAGAAGAGGTGCTTCTGTGCCCCACTCCTTGCGAAGTCCCCTCCCTTTCCCTCCCCTAACACAAGGGTCTCAGCTCTCCCACCCACCCGTTTGGGGGGGGGCTCTCCCAGAAACGAGGAACGACTTGATGCTCAGAAACAGCCCTTGCCCTCGCCCAGGTCCACTTCTCCTGCCCCAGCCAGGCCCACTCTTGGCGCTTCTGGGGAGTGGGGGCAGGGGAGGGTGTCTCACCTGGACGGAGGGATCAAGGATCCCCGTTGGGAGCTGGATCGGCTGCTCTCCTGGGTCGCCTCTCGGCCGGATCTCCTCGCCCTTTGAATGGCCGGTGGATCTTTACGACGGGAAAATTAGCCGGGCCAGCAAAAAAACCCCCCTGGACTACTTAACCTGGACCGTCCGTAAAGCACCGGACAAAATGGAGCCCGAGAGGGAGGGAGGAGAAGCCAACAGGTAGGACGGGAACCAGATCCCAAGGGAAGTCTGAATCCGGGATCACAAGCAGCCCCACCAGCCGGAGAAGAGCTCCACAGCCGCCTGAAAAGCTGGGACCTTTGGACCTTCAGGCGAGCCTGGGACGGATGCCAGGTGTAAACAGGGCCATAAAATGCAGGCACACCTGGGACTTTGTCCCGGTGCCACCTGGGCACAGCAGGGACTAGGCGGGTCTCTCCCCGGTTACCTTTTCCTCGTTCTCACTTTTGGTTCCTTCTCAGAGATCGGCCTTGCGATTTCTCCAAAGTTGATGGGCAGGTGGCCAGCAGGGGAGGGAGGGAGGGAGGGGTCCCGGGGTTACGGTCCTTGTCTAGCCCTTCCTCGCTTTCTCCTAATTTTGGCCCATCTTCCCCTCGCAGGAGGGCTGTGCAGAAGACCTGCTCCCTGCTTTATCTACTATTTTCCTCTGCCGTCAACGATGCTTCAGCGTTCCTAACTCATCTGGCTTTCAGGCAAGCGCAGGCTGGTGGGGTGGGTTGGAGCTGAGTAGGGAGCCCCCCCTCCCTTTCTCTTTTGCTCTTTCCTCTCCCATTCTCTCTCTCTCTCTCTTCCTTGCTCTTTCCTCTTCGTCTCACTCCATCTCTCTCTTTCCTCTCCCCCCCCTCTCTCCCTTGCTCTTTCCTCTTTGTCTCTCTCCATCTCTCTCTCTTTCCTCTCCCACTCTGTTTTTTTTTCTCTCTCTCTCCCTCCCTCCCTCTCTCCAATCTTCTGCTCACCTGGCAAGCTGGCTTCAAGCTGTTCCCCAACAAGCTGACACACATTCTTATTGGGCTGGCTCTCTCCTGCCCTTCCTGCTTCCTTATTCCTGCAGAGACACAGCAAAGGGAGGAGCCCCGCCCAATAAGCTTCTCAGCTTGTCCGAAAACAACGTAAGGCCACTCTCTTTTTCACACACGCACACAAACACACACACACACACAGAGAGAAAGAGAGAAAGAGAGAGAAGTGAAGCACAAGTCCGTCTCTCTGTCTCGGTCTTTCTCTCTGCAACTGAGGAGGCTGGGAGCCGAAGGAGAAGGCTCAAAGAGCTACAGGTGGCTCTGGAGCCACGGGTTGCCGACCCGTGAACTAAACCCTGATGAAGACCTAGAACCCTGTCCCTTCTGGGGGAAGCCTCAGCATTCAGGGGGCTGCAGGGGGTTCTGGCACCCAGCCAGCCCAGAGGAGCCCCCTGGCAGCACCCATATGGAGCCCACCCCTCTTTACCCAAGACCCACAGCCCTCGCCTGTTCTCAGAGTCCATTTTTCAGCAGGGGGAGTTTTCCAGAGGGGGCATCCTGGAGGGTCCGAATATTACCCGCTGCTAATGGGGGGAGGGACTTTTTCCACTCCCCCCCCCCCAAATTTTCGCAGCTGCCTTTCAAGTTGGGGAAGGGGGGCGTGGATCCAGTTCCGCTCGCCGATGGGACTGTTGGAGGACCCTGGGGAGAACAAGCAGAGCAGAAGAGCTCCTGCTGTTAGAATGGGGGAATTCTCAGGGTTGGATGGGATCCTTGAGGCCATCTAACCCAGCCCTTGCTTGGGGCAAACAGCCACCCGGAGCCTCGCAGGACGCTGGTCCAACTCTAAAACATTCGGTTTTTCTTTCTGTTAGGATCTGGTTTCTGAGAGGTGGGCCGCCTTCTCAATCCTATAAATCAGGGGTGTTAAACTCAATTTCACTGAGGGCCGCATCAGCATTGCGGTTGCCCTCGGGGGGGGGTATGACCTACTGGGTGGGCGTGGATGGAGTGGGTGTGGCCTACTGGGTGCGCCTGGTTTTGGCAGGCCACGGGGCGCTCTCCTCACAGCGCCAAGAGGTTGAGCCGGGCGGTGTGAAGCTCGCCCGCTTTGCACCTTGCTGCCTGCCGAAACTGGGCAGGCTGGGGGCTCGGCAGCGTTGCACTTCTCGTCAGATGCGCGCCACCTGGCTCAGCTCTTGGCGCTGTGAGGAGAGCGCCCCGCTGCCTACCGAAATCGGGCGGGCTGTGAGCTGAGCGGGCTCGCGTTTTCTTTTGGGATCTGTGCCACCCCGGCTCAGCCTCTCGGCGCTGTGAGGAGAGCGCCCTGCTGCCTGCCGAAAACCCTCCCCCGGAGGCCATCAAGCCAGAGATGTGAAGTAGGCGAGGGCCATTGGCTGGCCACTTCCAGGCGATGGTGCATTTCTTCATTCCTTGCAAAGGGTGACCCCTCCCCAGCACGCACCCAGCGGGCGACGCAGCAGGGGCTGGTTCCTCGCTGTTTCCAGACGGCCTCATGGAGCTGAATGCGTTTCAGCATAGATGGCCACCACAAAATTGTACATTGGCTCCCGGCGGGCCTGGGCCAGGGTCAAGGCAGAGGGGTGCCGTTCCCTCACTGTTTCCAGGATGGCTTCACGGGCCACATGAAACCACTTTGCGGGCTGCATTCGGCCCCCGGGCCTCGTGTTTGACACGTCTGCTATAAATAGATATAAATGCTTTCCTGGAACATGGCTGCCCCCCTGACCGGGCCAATCTGGTTGTAGGCTGAGTGGACCACCCTCAACAGTCTTCCCAGTTCGCTCTTCACACACACACACACACACACACACACACACACACACACACACCAAAACAAATAACCACACACAGCCTCTTTCCTAAGCAAGGAGGAGATTTAATCGGAGCTTTGGTTGAAACAGAAGTGCCCTCCCAACTGAGTCCATGTTGGCCGATGGAAGGAAGGAAGGAAGGAAGGAAGGAAGGAAGGAAGGAAGGAAGGAAGGAAGGAAGGAAGGAAGATGCCAGGCAGCTGTTCCGAAAACAGAGATTCGGCTTGGGAAAACGGGAAAAGGTGAGAAAGCACCTCAAGGCTCTCCTTGCCTTGATGCTCTTCGGCACCAGCAGGAGCGACCGGGAGACGTTGTCAAGATTCTGCGACTTATCATCCGTAATGTTTCTCATCCCGGCGGTTTCCTGGCCTGCTCAAACTCAACAGATTGACCGACGGGGAAGCCCCAAAGAGTCTGAGCTTCTAAAGGGACAGGGGTGCAGGCTGGTAGCAAATTCGGCTGGGGGGGCGGCTAGTTGATATGGGGAGGGGGCAGGATGTTCCTCTGCCCTTGGAAGAAACTCCTGTCGTCTGAAGGGAGGAAGCGGGTTCTCCAGAGAAGGAACTCCGCCACCCATCTCGGACTTTGGGGTTCTTCGGAGATCTCCTGGTGTGGGCTGGGTTGCAGCTCAAAGGGGGGGAAATGCAGGGTTGTGGCCTTTCACAGGGCTGCCCTCTTGGAGCAGAGGATCGACCAGAGAGGCTTTTCGGCGTCTTACAGGAGACGACACGAGGAGACGCCACGCATTTCTTTGAAGTGGTTTATGTCTGCCGTCAGCATGTCCTCCGTGTAGCAAGTTGCATCCCCGTTCTTATACACGAGCTGATCGATCATCTGCATCAGTTCGGCCACCTGAGCCTCCCGTTCTTCTCCTTTGGCCTTGTTGTTGAAGGCCAGGCAGCGGTGCCCACAGTGGGCCACCAGTTCCCGAAGCGTGACGTTTCCTTTGGATATGAATTCCTCCAGCGTCTCCCCTTCCAGGTCCTCCTTGCGGGTGAACAAAAGGATCAAGTAATTCTTGCCTTTGTGACCGAACACCTCTTTGACCAGCTGAAGCATCTCCTTCTCCTCCCGGGTGAAATAGCCAATACGCATGACCCACAGAATAACGTGGGGACCCGGGGTGCAAAACTTCATAGACTTCATGAGCTCTGTCACAGTTTGGGACTCTGGAACCCCAGGGTCGAAAAAGCCCGGCGTATCCACCACCACCACCTTCCGGCCATTCCACAGGCTCTCCTCCCTTTGGCAAGTCTTTGTTGATGACCTAAAACTCAACCTAGACTCAAAGACGTTGTTTCCCAGGATGGTGTTTCCCGTCGCACTTTTCCCACTTCCGGTTTTGCCCACCAGGACGATCCTCTGATCAGGCCCTGCAGTCCCAAAGGGGAGAAGAAACAAGACGGGGACCCGGTCGGCAGCGTACGGCCATCGCACCCTGTTCACGCCCCTACCCCATCCCACCACCCCTCCACCCCCCCCCAGGCCCAAGACTTTACCTCGGAGGCTTCCAGCCATTTCCAGACCAGTCGCACAGCGCCAATCTTGGGGTTGCGTGAAAGGCGAAACAGGATGAGCCAAAGGAGAGGCTGCCTCGTTCAGAGGTTCCCCCCTAGAAGACACAGGCAGGAATTGGGGGGCAAAGAGGGTCACCCCGTCCCCATGGCCCTTGAGGCCAAGTCGTCCTGTTCCTGAACCGGCTGGGGGACGCAGGAGACTGGGTGACACACCACTGAACTGTCCTAGGAGACAGTTCGCACCCCTTCCTGGACCCCCTTTTGCTTGACCCCCTTTCCTGGACTCTCTTCCTGGACCCCCATCCATGACCACTTTCTTGGGGCCCCTTCCGGGACATTCTTCCTGGATCCCTTTCCCAGACCCTCTTCCTGGACCCCCTTTCTGGACCCCCTTCTGCACCCCTTTTCTAGACCCCCTTCCTGGACCCCTTTTCTGGACCCCCTCCCTGGACCCCTTTCCTTCCTCCTCCAGGAGTGTTCCCCTCTCTCGCAACCATACAGCGATTCCCCAGGAAGTCCTCGTCTTACGACATGTCCTTTCGTGACCGTGGCCTCAAATGTCATCCAACTGGGCAGCCTCCCTTAGCAACGTAAACTTGGGCCTCAGTTATGGCTGGTAAGCTGAGGACCACCTGTCCTTCTTGTCAAGACCACCCCGGTCGAGAGTTTGGGGGAGAGGGACGCCTTCCCCCGGCATCCCGCGCAGACCCCCAAAGGCGGCAGAAGGGTTGCTGGAGAAGACAGGCAGAACTGGAGCTCCCCCATGTGGCCGCCCACCGACGGTATTCCAGTTTCTGTGCTGGGCAGAGGTAGAGTAGAATAGAGCTGGAAGGGACCTTGGAAGTCATCTAGTCCAGCCTCCGCGCTCGAGCAGGAGAAACTAGGTCCTACACCATCTCAGACAAGTGACTGTCTAGAATAGAATAGAATAGAATAGAATAGAATAGAATAGAATGGAATGGAATAGAATAGAATAGAATAGAATAGAATAGAATAGAATAGAATAGAATAGAATAGAATAGAATAGAGAATAGAAAATGGAATGGAATGAAGAATATAGAATATAGAATATAGAATATAGAATAGAATAGAATAGAATAGAATAGAATAGAATAGAATAGAATAGAATAGAATAGAATAGAATAGAATAACTTCCGGTGGATCAAGCCGCGATGATGGCGGCTTTCTTAGAAGCTGCTCATTCCCGGATCGTGTAAAAGCCGGCGAGACTTTGATAATCAGCTGTCCCACGGCTTGAATCTCTTCCCTGGGAGAAAGGGAAGAGAAGAGCCACTCAGGTAGAGGAAGAGCTCCCCTGGATCCCCTATAATTTTGGAGATCGGAGGGTAGAGCTCCCTCGGAGCCTAAGCCAACTCCACGCTCCAGGATGTCTTTGTTCTGAAGTTCTGGGACGAAGCAAGACGCCGCTCCCACATCTGCTTTTTTGGTTGGCTTTGTGAGTATTTATATGCAGACGGAGCAAACCAGGAGAAAGTGGATTTAGGATTGATTGTGACTTTAACTCCTGCAAGTATCTTCTCCCTTTTTATTGTTTACTTTCCCCTTTTGAAGAAGAAAGGGAAAGTGAAAGGCAAAATGGCGACTATCTTTCTTGTTTGATTTTGCAACAAAGTTAAAAGTTGGTTACAGTTTATGTTTCAAATATAGAGGCAAGAATCTTGTTCCTCTTTTCTCTTTTTCCTTTTTTTCTCTTTTTTACTATTATTATTATTTAAAGAACTGTGATATTATAGAGGCAAGAATTTTGCTCCTTTGAATTTAAGAGAATGGCTTCAAAACATTTGGTCTCAGTTCCTAAAGCTTCTATCTCCTCTCCAATGACTCAACCTGTTTCTCAGGCTAAACCAAAGTAACCCCCACCCTCCCCTCCTCCTGCAATTTCTCTTAAAGATTTACAAGAAGCTTTAAAAATGAATGCTTTGGATATTAAAGAGGAGGTAAAAGACCTTATAATTGCAGAGAGGGCTATTACAGAAGAATTATTGGAGAAAAAAATAAGGAAGTCAGAGAGGATATATTATTTGCATTTCAAGGTCTTGCTTTGCATATTGAAAGGATTGATGATAAAATGGAGGAGATTACTGAAAATGAAACAAGACTGGAATCTAGAATGGAGGAAGTGGAGAACAAGATTGAATCTACACAGGATGAACAAACTATTTCACAATACAGAGAAATGGAGTTTGCATTGCACATCAGGGGATTGAAAGAAAACATGCAGGAAGATTTAAAGATGCTTATTGTTAAAGATATTGCTTTTAATCTTGGATGGAGACCAGAAGCAGTTGGGAATGAGATAGAAAAATTTTTTAGAGTCAGCTCACGGGTTGCTAGACAGAGAAACCTACCAAGAGATGTGGTCATTTATTTTTCCAGAAGATCTATTCGCAATGAAATTATACAGGCTTTTTATAAACAGAGGTTTCAAATTGCAGCCCAAGATGTGATAATTTTAAAAGAAATATGTCCAAAAATTTTAAGAGGCAGAAAAGATTTCACCTTTTGTCTGATGAGTTAAAACATCGCCAAATCCAGTTCAGATGGGAGATTCCAAGAGGAATAGTAGTGAATTATAATGGAACACGTTACAGATTAACTACAGTTTCAAAGGCAAGAGATTTTTATTATTCTATTTTAGGTTAAAGACTGTATGATTAAATGGGCTCAGAATATCCAGGAACCGATCCCATTGGATTTATGGGAGATAATTTGGATCAGAAATGTTAAATTTAGACAAGCCCAAAATTTGAGGGAAAATTTTTATAAACTGTTTTATATGTGGCATTTAGATCCTAAAAAATTATCTTGTATGTACTTTAATTTACAACCCAAATGTTGGAGATGTGGTAATACAGATGCGACATATTTTCATGTTTGGTGGAATTGTAAAAAAGTAAAGGCTTTTTGGATTATGATTTCGTGGAATATTCAAAAGATTTTTAAAAGGAAGATAAAGTTTACTCCTCAATTATTCCTATTGGGTATTTTTGTGGATTTAGATGACAAAGAAACTATTTTAATGTTGAATTTATTAACTGCAGCAAGGTTACTAGTAGGTTCATATTGGAAGAAAGATTTGTTGCCTACTCTAGAAGAATGGATATCTAAAGTTTCTAATTTTGCAGAAATGGCAAAAATTTCTGCTTATTTAAAGGATCATACACAAGTAAGATATATTATTGTATGGAGAAGATGGATAGATTATATTCAGAAGAAGTACGGGACTACAAAGTTTCATTTACTTTATGAGTAAATTTTATAGTAAATGTTGTATAACAGACTTGTTTATGATGATGTAATTTAAGAGGAGTTAAGGGGTAAGTATGATTTTTTTTCTTTTCTTTTTTTTCTTCTTTTTTCTTTTTGTTATTGTATATTGTTAATTTTGTTATTAATAACCTGTACTCTGCTCTGGGAAGTGAGGGGGGGGGTTGAGGGTGGGTGGGTGGGAGAGTGGGTAAATAGGCAGAATAGGATAATATAGATATGGTAATTTACGAGAGACATGCTGCTTGGGCACTTCCCCTATGCTGTATTCCTGTATTTGAGAGGGATGAGAGGAGAGGAAGGTGAAGAGAGGAAGTAGGATGGTAAGAGGAGAAGGGGAGGGGAAGAGAGTAGGTGGGGAGGAGGGAAGGGGGGGAAGGTATTAGAGAGGGTGGATGCAGCGTGGGGCGAAGGAGCAAGCGGCACCTATGATTATGGTTATGGTTATTTTGTAAAGTGAATTTTGCTGTATATGTTGAATAAATGGAAAATAAAAAAAATTCTATTAAAAAAAAGAATAGAATAGAATAGAACAGAATAGAATAGAACAGAATAGAGGAATGAAGAATAGAATATAATAGAATATAGAAAAGGAATATAATAGAATAGAGAATTAATAGTATAGAACAGAAGAATAGAATAGAATAGAATAGAATAGAATAGAATAGAATAGAATAGAATAGAATGGAATGGAATGGAATGGAATGGAATAGAATGGAATAGAATAGAGGAATGAAGAATAGAATATAATAGAATATAGAAAAAGAATATAATAAAAGAGAATTAATAGAAGAGAACAGAACAATAGAATGGAACAGAAGAATAGAATAGAATAGAATAGAATAGAATAGAATAGAATAGAATAGAATAGAATAGAATAGAAAATTGAATGGAATGGAGAATAGAATAGAATAGAATAGAATGGAGAATAGAATAGAATAGAATAGAATAGAACAGAACAGAATAGATAGAATAGAATGGAAAATGGAATGGAATGAAAAATATAGAATAGAATAGAATAGAATAGAATAGAATAGAATAGAATAGAATAGAATAGAAAATTGAATGGAATGGAGAATAGAATAGAATAGAATAGAATAGAATAGAATAGAATAGAATAGAATAGAATAGAATAGAACAGAACAGAATGGAAAATATGGAATGGAATGGAATGGAATAGAAGAGAAGAGAAGAGAAGAGAGAATGGAAAATGGAATGGAATGAAAAGAAGAGAAGAGAGAATGGAAAATGGAATGGAATGAAGAATATAGAAGAGAAGAGAAGAGAATAGAAAAGAGAAGAGAAGAATAGAATAGAATAGAATAGAATAGAATAGAATAGAATAGAATAGAATAGAATAGAAAATATGGAAGAGAAGAGAAGAGAAGAGGAGAGGAGAGAAGAGGAGAGGAGAGAAGAGAAGAGGAGAGAAGAGAAGAGAATAGAAAAGAGAAGAATAGAATAGAATAGAATAGAATAGAAAATATGGAAGAGAAGAGAAGAGAAGAGAAGAGAAGAGAAGAGAATAAGAGAAGAGAAGAGAAGAGGTGCTTCTGTGCCCCCACCTGTTGGGAAGCCCCCTCCCTCTCCCTCCCCCTCCTTCCTCGGCCTTCCTTTGCTAAGACGGAGGGAGGGGATCCCGAGGGATTCAGCCCTCCGCTTCCCCGCCTTAGGATCTCGGCTATCCAGCTCCACCCGTTGAGCCCCCTCCCTACCCCCCTACCCCCTCTGACAGCCTCTCCCCTCCCTTTCCCTCCCCTAACACGAGGGTCTCGGCTCTCCCACCCACCCGTTGGGCGGGGGGGCTCTCCCAGAAACGAGGACCGACTGGATGCCCTCGGAAGAGCCCTTCGCCTTTCGCCCACTTCTCCTGCCCCAGCCAGGCCCCCTCTTGGCGCTTCTGGGGAGGGGAGGGCGTCTCACCTGGACGGAGGGATCCGATTGATCCCCTTCAGCGGCTGGATCCGCTGCTCTCCCGGGCCGCCTCTCGGCCGGATCTCCTCGCCCTTTGAACGGCGGGTGGATCCTTGACCACGGGGAAAGGGGAACCTCAGCGGGAGGGGGGAGATCCCCCGACAGGGAGGGCCGGGAAGCAGATCCCGAGGGAAGTCTGGATCTGGGATCCCAAGCAGGCAGCCCCGCCAGGCCGGAGACGAGCTCCACGGCCGCCCGAAAGGCGGAGAGATCTTCGGATCTTCCAGCTGAGCCGCCGGTGGATCCCAGGAAGCAACCGGGGGCGTCAAACGCAGCCACCCACCTGGGATCTTGTCCGGACCCCACCTGGGCGCGGGAGGGACAAGGGTGTGTGTGTGTGTGTGTGTGTGTGTGTGTGTGTGTGTGTCTTCCCATCCCCTCTTCGCTGTGCCTCGCTTTCCCTTTTGGCTTCCTGCTCCGGGATCCACCCACGTTGATTGGCAGGTGGCCAGCAGGGGAGGGCTCCCAGGCTTCCGGTCGTGGTCGACGATCCTAGTCCAACCCCCTGCTGGAGCAGCAGACCCGGACAGAATCCTAGAAGGAGAGTCGGAAGGGACCTCGGAGGCCATCTAGTCCAACCCCCTGCTCCAGCAGGGGACCCTCGCAGAATCACAGAATGACTTACAGAAGGGACCTCGGAGGCCATCTAGTCCAACCCCCTGCTCCAGCAGGGGACCCGGACAGAATCCTAGGACAGTTGAATGGGACCTCGGAGGTCATCTAGTCCAACCCCCTGCTCCAGCAGGTGACCCTCGCAGAATCACAGAATGACTTACAGAAGGGACCTCGGAGGCCATCTAGTCCAACCCCCTGCTCCAGCAGGAGACCCGCCCAGAATCCTAGAAGGAGAGTCGGAAGGGACCTCGGAGGCCATCTAGTCCAACCCCCTGCTCCAGCAGGGGACCCTTGCAAAATCATAGAATGAGTTATAGAAGGGACCTCAGAGGCCATCTAGTCCAACCCCCTGCTGGAGCAGGAGACCCTCCCAGAATCATAGAATGAGTTACAGAAGGGACCTCGGAGGTCATCTAGTCCAACCCCCTGCTCCAGGAGACCCTCCCAGAATCATAGAATAGAGGCACCTCGGAGGTCATCTAGCCCAACCCCTTGCTCGAGTAGGAGACCCGGACAGAATCCTAGAAGGACAGTTGGAAGTGACCGTGGAGGTCATCTAGTCCAACCCCCTGATGGAGCAGGAGACCAGGACACAATCCTAGAAGGACAGTTGGAAGGGACCGTGGAGGTCATCTAGTCTAACCCCCTGCTCCAGCAGGAGACCCTTGCAGAATCATAGAATGAGTTATAGAAGGGATCTCGGAGGCCATCTAGTCCAACCCCCTGCTCGAGCAGGAGACCCGGACACAATCCTAGAAGGACCGTTGGAAGGGACCTCGGAGGTCATCTAGTCCAACCGTCCGATCAAGCAGGAGACCCAGACAGAATCCTAGAAGGGCAGAGCTGGAAGGGACCCTGGAGGTCTTCTAGTCCAACCCGCTGCTCTAGCGGGAGATTTCCGGACAAACCGCGGTTGCGGACTCAGATTGAAAGCCTCCGCTTTTTCTCCTCGGAGCCCCCACCCCACCCCCCCGCAAGTCTCCCCCTTGCCTTTGGGCCGCCCCATTTGCGACCCTTCCCCACCTCTCTCCCTCCCCCTTAACTGGAGGCCCCGCCCCTCCCCTCCCTCCCTCCCTCCCCTCCTCGGGAAGGAAGCTGCATCTGAATAGCGGAGGAAAGCGAAAGTCTCCGGACGGCGGCGCTGCCTGGAAATCACGTGATCGAAAGGAAAAGGAGACCCAGAACGAATAATGGAGTGGGAAGGGACCTCGGAGGTCATCTAGTCCAGCCGTTTGCTCAAGCAGGGAGACCCTTACAAAATAAGCGAGTAGGAAGGCACGTCGGAGGTCATCCAGTCCAGCCCGGCTACTCGAGCAGGAGACCCTGACAGAATCATAGAGGGACAGCGTTGGGAGGGATCTTGGAGGTCATCTAGTCCAGCCCCCGGCTGAAGCAGCAAAATACAAAATAAGAGAGTAGGGAGGCACCTCGGAGGTCATTTAGTCCACCCCCCCTGCTAGAGCAGGCGACTCTTAGAGACCGGCAAAATAACAGTTGGAAGGGATCGTAGAGGTCATCTAGTCGATCCCCCCCCGGCTCGAGCTGGAGATTCCGGACAAAAGGCGGTCCAGACTCTTCTTGGAAGACTCCGCTTTTTCTCCCCAGAGCGCCCCTCCCCTCCCCCAGTCTCTCCGCCCCATCGGCGACCCTTCCCCACCTCTCTCCCCCCCTTAACTGGAGGCCGGCCCCCTCCCCTCCCTCCCTCCCCCTCCCCTCCCGGGAAAGAAGCCGCCTCTGAATAGCGGGTTGGACTAGATGACCTCCGAGGTCCCTTCCAGCTCTGTGACTCTGTTGTTTTCTACTGCTCGAGCAGGCGGTTGGGCTAGATGACCTCCAGGGACCCTTCCAACTCTCCTTCTACGATTCTGTCAGGGTCACCTGCTCGAGCCGGGGGTTGGACTGGATGACCTCCGAGGCCCCTTCCAGCTCTCTGGCTCTACTGTTTTCTAAGGGTCTCCTGCTGGAGCCAGGGGGTCGGGCTAGATGACCTCCAGGGACCCTTCCAACTCTCCTTCTAGGATTCTGTCGGGGTCACCTGCTCGAGCCGGGGGTTGGACTGGATGACCTCCGAGGCCCCTTCCAGCTCTGTCGCTCCGTGTAAGGGGAGAGCCAAAGAGCGGACGAAAGCGAAAGTCTCTCGGCGGCGGCGCTGCCTGGAAATCACGTGATCGAAAAGAAGAGCCCCCCCCCCCGGTGCAAAAACCAGGCTCGCTTCCTCTGCTCTTTGCTTTGCAGGGCGCCCCTCCCCCTCCCCGCCTCCCCCCCAGCAGCCTTTCCATCGGAACGGAGCGGGAAGGAGCCTCGGAGGTCATCCAGACCGACCCCCCCCCGCTCGAGCAGGAGACCCCGACAGAGTCACAGAATCACAAGAATTGGAAGGGACCTCGGAGGTCAACTAGCCCAGCCCCCTGCTCCAGCCGGAGACCCTGAGAGAATCAGAGAATAACAAGAGTTGGAAGGGACCTCGGAGGTCATCTAGCCCAGCCCCCTGCTCCAGCCGGAGACCCTGACAGAATCAAAGAACAACAAGAGTTGGAAGGGACCTCAGAGGTCATCTAGTCCAGCCCCCTGCTCCAGCCAGAGACCCTGAGAGAATCACAGAATAACAAGAGCGGAAGGGACCTCGGAGGTCATCTAGTCCAGCCCCCTGCTTGACCAGGGAGACCCTTTACAGAAACAGAGAATAACAAGAGTTGGATGGGAGGTCCCTTCCGGCTCTGTCTTTCTACTATTTTCTAAGGGTCTCCTGCTCGAGCAGGGGGTTGGGCTAGATGACCTCCGGGGTCCCTTCCAGCTCTGTTCCTCTTATGATTCTGGAAGGGTCTTCTCCTCGAGCAGGGGGTTGGACTGGATGACCTCCAGGGTCCCTTCCCACTCTGTTCTCTTATGATTCTGGAAGGGTCTCCTGCTCGAGCAGGGGGTTGGACTGGATGATCTCTGGGGTCCCTTCCCACTCTGTTCCCCTGCTCGCGCTGATAGGCCGGTTCTGAGGTTTTGCTGGTTGAAGCAACACAGGAAACCAGAAGGTGCCTGTTAAGTTTTACGTGTTTATGCAGCCGAACAGAGACGGACCCCCTCTAAATGAGGGAAGACCCCCCCCCAATGACAAGCAATCCTTGTATTTATTCTGTGTAATTGCATAAGCCACCCGTCCCGCAAAGCTGACGCCCGTAAGAGAAAGACTGCACCCGGGAAGTCTGGCACCTTGCAGATAAGAAGGGAGAGAGCAGAAGGAGCTACACAGGTTGGTGTTCCCTAAAGGTATCATTTTGTTCTCGGGTGGGTTTCGGACGTTGGGTGTTGTCCTTGCTGTCCTTTCCTGACCCTCCACCCAGGACTCTGCAAGTAAGTGGTCAAAGAGAGAGAGGCCATCTGTGTGTATTCACAATTAACACTCTCCCATCATCATCATCATCATAATAATAATAATAATAATAATAATAATAATAATAATAATAAAGTTGGAAGGGACTTTGGAGGTCATCTACTCCAACCCTCTGCTCAGGCAGGAAAACCTACACCATTTCCGACCAATGGCTGTCCAGTCTCATAATAATAATAACAATAACAACAACAACAACAACAACAACAACAATAATAATAATAATAATAATAATAATAATAATAATAATAATAATAGTAACAAGCAAGGGTAGTACCAATAGTCATAGGCTCCTTGGGTGCAATCCCAAAACAACTGGAGCATCACTTGAACACCATCGGCATTGACCAATTCGCCATTAGTCAGTTGCAAAAGGCGGCCTTGCTAGGAACTGCTTCCATCCTGCGACGATACCTGTAATACCATCAAACATCCACATCTGCCTATCCCAGGTCCTGGGTAAGGACTCGATAGGTAGACAAAATGCCAAATCCAGTCTGAACATCTGGCTGACTGTGCGATGATCCATAATAATAATAATAATAATAATAATAATAATAATAATAATAATAATAATAATAATAAAGTTGGAAGGGACCTTGGAGGTCATGTAGTCCAACCCCCTGCTCAGGCAGGAAACCCTACACCGTTTCGGACAAATGGCCGTCCAGTCTCTTCTTCAAAACTTCCAGTGTTGGAGCATCCACCGCTTCTGGAGGCAGGTTGTTCCACGGGTTAATTGTTCTCACTGTCAGGAAGTTTCTCCTTAGTTCTAAGTTGCTTCTCTCCTTGCTGAGTTTCCATCCGTTGCTTCTTGTCCTGCCTTCAGGCGCTTTGGAGAATAGCTTGACTGCCTCTTCTTTATGGCAGCCCCTGAGATACTGGAAGACTGCTATCCTGTCCCCCCTTGTCCTTCTCTTCGTTAAACTAGACAGACCCAATTCCAGCAACCGTTCCTTGTATGCTTTAGCCTCCAGTCCCCTGATAATCTTTGTTGCTCTTCTCTGCACTCTTTCTAGAGTCTCGGCATCTTTTTGACATCGCGGGGACCAAAACTGGATGCCGTATTCCAAGGCTGGCCTTACCAAGGCCTTGTAAAGTGGTAGTAACCCTTCGCCTGATCTTGATTCTATCCCTCTGTTGACGCAGCCCAGCACTGGGTTGGCCTTTTTGGCAGCTGCAGCCCACGGCTGGCTCCTATTTAAGGGATTGTCCACTAGGACTCCGAGGTCCCTCTCCCAGTTGCAACTAGTGAGCAAGGAACCCCCATACCAGACACGTCAAACACGAGGCATCCGGGGGCCGGATGCAGCCCGTGAAGTGGTTTCATGTGGCCCGCAAAGCCATCCCGGAAACAAGCAAGGGACCGCCCCCTGCCGTGTGGGCCCCGCCCCCTGGGTGCATGCTGGGCAGGGGTCACCCTTTGCGAGGGATGAAGAAATGGACCGTGCCTTGGCGCTTGCCCCGGTCCCCCCACCCTCTTCTGCCAGAGACCCTCAGATCTGTCCCACTCCTGCCCAGGCCCCCCACAGGCACCCTTGACGCGAACGATGTGGAGTTGGCCCGGCCCACCCAGTAGGCCACGCCCACTCCATGCACACCCACCCAGTAAGCTGCACCCACCCGGCCCCCCCAAGGGCAACCGCAATGCTGATGCGGCCCTCCATGAAATTGAGTTTGACAGCCCACCCCCCGCCCTATACTATACCTCTGCATTTGGTTTTTCTTGCCGAAATGTAGAACCTAAATGTAGAATGGCTGGTCATCGGAGCAGGGGGGTTGGGCTGGATGACCTCCAGGGTCCCTTCCCAACTCTCTTCTTTTCCCAGCTCGCTCTTCACCCCACCCACCCCTCCTCCAAAGTCAAACAAACCACACACAGCCTCTTTCCTAAGCAAGGAGGAGATTTAATTGGAGCTTTGGTTGAAACAGAAGTGCCCTCCCAGTGAGTCCATGTCGGCCCATGGAAGGCAGGAAGGAAGGAAGGAAGGAAGGAAGGAAGGAAGGAAGGAAGGAAGGAAGGAAGGATGGAAGGAAGGAAAGAAGGAAGGAAGGAAGGAAGGAAGGAAGGAAGGAAGGAAGGAAGGAAGGAAGGAAGGAAGGAAGGAAGGAAGGAAAGATGGAAGGATGGAAGGAAGGAAGGAAAGAAGGAAGGAAGGAAGGAAGGAAGGAAGGAAGGAAGGAAGGAAGGAAGGAAGGAAGGAAAAGGAAGGAAGGAAGATGCCAGGCAACCGTTCCAAAAACAGAGATTCCGCTCAGGAAAACGAGAAAAGTGAGAAAAAACCTCAAGGCTCTCCTTGCCTTGATGGTCTTCGGCACCAGCCGGAGCGAACGGGAGACGTTGTCAAGATTCTGCGACTTATAATTCATAATATTTTTCGTCTCGGCGGTTTCCTGTCCTGCTCGACCTCAACGGACGGACCGACGGGGAAGCCCCAAAGAGTCTGTGCTTCTAAAGGGACAGGGGTGCAGGCTGGGAGCAAATTCGGCTGGGGGGGCTGGCTAGTTGATATGGGGAGGGGGCGGGATCTTCCTCTGCCCTTGGAAGAAACTCCTGTCATCTGAGGGGAGGAAGTGGGTTCTCCGGAGAAGGAATCGGCTCAGGGTGACTCCGCCACCTATCTCGGACTTTGGGGTTCTTCGGAGGTCTCCTGGCGAGGGCTGGGTTGCAACTAAAAGGGGGGGAAATGCAGGGTTGTGGCCTTGGACAGGGCTACCGCCTTGGAGCAGAGAGGCTTTTCGGCGTCCGTTAGAGGAGACGACACGAGGAGAGGCCACGCCTTTCTTTGAAGTGGTTTATGTCCGCCGTCAGCATGTCCTCCGTGTAGCAAGTCGCATCCCCGTTCTTGTACACGAGCTGATCGATCATCCGCATCAGTTCGGCCACCTGAGCCTCCCGTTCTTCTCCTTTGGCCTTGTTGTTGAAGGCCAGGCAGCGGTGCCCACAGTGGGCCACCAGTTCCCGAAGCGCGACGTCTCTCTGGGATATGAACTCCTCCAGCGTCTCCCCTTCCAGGTCCTCCTTGCGGGTGAACAAAAGGATCAGGTAATTCTTGCCTTTGCGACCGAACACCTCTTTGACCAGCTGAAGCCTCTCCTTCTCCTCCTGCGTCCAACAGCCAGGACGCAGGACGCACAGAATAGCGTGGGGACCCGGGGTGCAAAACTTCATAGACTTCACGAGCTCCGTCACAGTTTGGGACTCTGGAACCCCAGGGTCGAAAAAGCCCGGCGTATCCACCACCACCACCTTCCGGCCATTCCACAGGCTCTCCTCCCTTTGGCAAGTCTTTGTTGGTGACCTATAACACCACCTAGACTCAAAGACGTTGCTTCCCAGGATGGTGTTTCCCGTCGCGCTTTTCCCACTTCCGGTGCTGCCCACCAGGACGATCCTCTGATCAGGCCCTGCAACCCCAAAGGGGAGAAGAAAGAAGACGGTGACTCGGTCGGCAGCGTACGGCCATCGCACCCTGTTCCCGCCCCTACCCCATCCCACCCCCCCGCCACCCCCCCCCGGGCCCAAGACTTTACCTCGGAAGCTTCCAGCCATTTCTGGACAAGTCGCACAGCGCCAATCTCGGGGGTTGCTGCGTGAACAGCGAAAGAGGATGAGCCCAAGGAGAGGCTGTCTCGCTCGGAGGTTCCCCCCTAGAAGACACAGGCGGGAATTGGGGGGGGGGCCAAAGAGGGTCCCCCCCTCCCCCCCGGCCCTTGAGGCCGAGTCGTCCTGTTCCCGAACCGGCTGGGGGACGCGGGAGACTGGGTGACACCCCAGTGAACTGTCCTAGGAGACAGTTTGCACCCCTTCCCGGACCCCCTTCCTGGACTCTCTTCCTGGACCCCCATCCTTGACCCCTTTATTGGGACATTCCGGGACATTCTTCCTGGAGCCCTTTCCCAGACCCTCTTCCTGGACCCCCTTTCTGGAAACCTTTTGTGGACCCTCTTCCTGGACTCTCTTCCTTGATCCTTTTCCCAGACCCTCTTCCTTGACTCCTTTCCTGGACCCCTTTTCTGGACCCCTTTCCCAGACCCCCTCCCTCCCTCCTCCAGGAGTGTTGCCCTCTCTCGCAACCATACAGCGATTCCCCAGGAAGTCCTCGTCTTACGACACGCCCTTTCGTGACCGCGGCCTCAAACGTCATCCAATTGGGCAGCCTCCCTTGACCAATTTCTCCCTTAGCAATGTAAACTTGGGCCTCAGTTATGGCCGGTAAGCCGAGGACCCCCCGTCCTTCTTGCCCAGACCAGCCCTGTCGAGAGTTTGGGGGAGAGGGACGCCTTCCTCCGGCATCCCGCGCAGACCCCCAAAGGCGGCAGAAGTTTCTGGGCTGGGCAGAGGTAGAGTAGAATAGAGCCGGAAGGGACCTTGGAGGTCATCTAGTCCAGCCTCCCCGCTCGAGCAGGAGAAACTAGGTCCTATACTGTCTCAGACAAGTGACTGTCTAGAATAGAATAGAGGAATGAAGAATAGAATATAATAGAATATAGAAAAGGAATATAATAGAATAGAGAATTAAGAGAATAGAACAGAACAATAGAATAGACTAGAAAATATGGAATGGAATAGAATAGAATAGAATAGAATAGAATAGAATAGAATAGAATAGAAAATTGAATAGAATGGAGTAGAATAATAGAATTAGAATAGAAGAATAGAATAGAATAGAATAGAATAGAATAGAATAGAATAGAATAGAATAGAATAGAATAGAATAGAATAGAATAGATTGAATAGAATAGAATAGAAAATTGAATGGAATGGAGTAGAATAGAATACAATAGAATAGAATAGAATAGAATAGAATAGAATAGAATAGAATAGAATAGAATAGAATAGAATAGAATAGAAAATATGGAAGAGAAGAGAAGAAGAGAAGAATAGAGTAGAATAGAATAGAATAGAATAGAATAGAATAGAATAGAATAGAACAGAATAGAAAATTGAATAGAATGGAGTAGAATAGAATACAATAGAATAGAATAGAATAGAATAGAACAGAATAGAAAATATGGAAGAGAAGAGAAGAGAAGAGAAGAATAGAAGAATAGAGTAGAATAGAATAGAATAGAATAGAATAGAAAATTGAATGGAATGGAGTAGAATAATAGAATAGAAGAATAGAATAGAATAGAATAGAATAGAATAGAATAGAATAGAATAGAATAGAATAGAATAGAAAATTGAATGGAATGGAGTAGAATAATAGAATAGAATAGAATAGAATAGAATAGAATAGAATAGAATAGAATAGAATAGAACAGAATAGAAAATTGAATGGAATGGAGTAGAATAGAATAGAAAATATGGAAGAGAAGAGAAGAGAAGAAGAGAAGAATAGAGTAGAATAGAACAGAATAGAATAGAAAATTGAATGGAATGGAGTAGAATAATAGAATAGAAGAATAAAATAGAATAGAATAGAATAGAATAGAAAATATGGAAGAGAAGAGAAGAGAAGAGAGAAGAATAGAGTAGAATAGAACAGAATAGAATAGAAAATTGAATGGAATGGAGTAGAATAATAGAATAGAAGAATAAAATAGAATAGAATAGAATAGAATAGAACAGAATAGAATAGAAAATTGAATAGAATAGAATAGAATAGAAAATATGGAAGAGAAGAGAAGAGAAGAAGAGAAGAATAGAGTAGAATAGAACAGAATAGAATAGAAAATTGAATGGAATGGAGTAGAATAATAGAATAGAAGAATAAAATAGAATAGAATAGAATAGAATAGAATAGAATAGAACAGAATAGAATAGAAAATTGAATAGAATAGAATAGAATAGAAAATATGGAAGAGAAGAGAAGAGAAGAGAGAATGGAAAATGGAATGGAATGAAGAATATAGAAGAGAAGAGAAGAGAAGAGGAGAGAAGAGAAGAGGAGAGAAGAATAGAATAGAATAGAATAGAATAGAAAATATGGAAGAGAAGAGGAGAGAAGAGAAGAGAAAGAGAAGAGAAGAGAATAAGAGAAGAGAAGAGAAGAGGTGCTTCTGTGCCCCCACCTGTTGGGAAGCCCCCTCCCTCTCCCTCCCCCTCCTTCCTCGGCCTTCCTTTGCAGAGACGGAGGGAGGGGATCCCGAGGGATTCAGCCCTCCGCTTCCCCGCCTTAGGATCTCGGCTATCCAGCTCCACCCGTTGAGCCCCCTCCCTCCCTCCCCCCCTCCCCCTCTGACAGCCTCTCCCCTCCCTTTCCCTCCCCTAACACGAGGGTCTCGGCTCTCCCACCCACCCGTTGGGCGGGGGGGCTCTCCCAGAAACGAGGACCGACTGGATGCCCTCGGAAGAGCCCTTCGCCTTTCGCCCACTTCTCCTGCCCCAGCCAGGCCCCCTCTTGGCGCTTCTGGGGAGGGGAGGGCGTCTCACCTGGACGGAGGGATCCGATTGATCCCCTTCGGCGGCTGGATCCGCTGCTCTCCCGGGCCGCCTCTCGGCCGGATCTCCTCGCCCTTTGAACGGCGGGTGGATCCTTGACCACGGGGAAAGGGGAACCTCAGCGGGAGGGGGGAGATCCCCCGACAGGGAGGGCCGGGAAGCAGATCCCGAGGGAAGTCTGGATCTGGGATCCCAAGCAGGCAGCCCCGCCAGGCCGGAGAAGAGCTCCACGGCCGCCCGAAAGGCGGAGAGATCTTCGGATCTTCCAGCTGAGCCGCCGGTGGATCCCAGGAAGCAACCGGGGGCGTCAAACGCAGCCACCCACCTGGGATCTTGTCCGAACCCCACCTGGGCGCGGGAGGGACAAGGGTGTGTGTGTGTGTGTGTGTGTGTGTGTGTGTGTGTGTGTGTCTTCCCATCCCCTCTTCGCTGTGCCTCGCTTTCCCTTTTGGCTTCCTGCTCCGGGATCCACCCGGCGATCGCTCCGAAGACGTTGATTGGCAGCTGGCCAGCAGGGGAGGGAGGGAGGGAGTTAGGGAGGGAGGGAGTGGTCCCAGCTTCCGGTCATGGTGGACGATCCGAGCCCAACCCCCTGCTGGAGCAGGAGACCCGGACAGAATCCTAGAAGGAGAGTCGGAAGGGACCTCGGAGGCCATCTAGTCCAACCCCCTGCTGCAGCAGGGGACCCTCGCAAAATCACAGAATGACTTACAGAAGGGACCTCAGAGGCCATCTAGTCCAAACCCCTGCTCCAGCAGGAGACCCTCGCAGAATCACAGAATGACTTACAGAAGGGACCTCGGAGGTCATCTAGTCCAACCCCCTGCTGCAGCAGGGGACCCTCCCAGAATCCTAGACTGAGTTACAGAAGGGACCTCGGAGGTCATCTAGTCCAACCCCCTGCTCCAGCAGAGGACCCTCGCAGAATCGTACATTGAGTTACAGAAGGGACCTCGGAGGCCATCTAGTCCAACCCCCTGCTCCAGCAGGAGACCCTCCCAGAATCCTAGAATGAGTTACAGAAGGGACCTCGGAGGCCATCTACTCCAACCCCCTGCTCCAGCAGAGGACCCTCGCAGAATCATACATTGAGTTACAGAAGGGACCTCGGAGGTCATCTAGTCCAACCCCCTGATGGAGCAGGAGACAGAATCCTAGGACAGTTGGAAGGGACCTCGGAGGCCATCTAGTCCAACCCCCTGCTGGAGCAGGAGACCCGGACACAATCCTAGAAGGAGAGTCGGAAGGGACCTCGGAGGCCATCTAGTCCAACGCCCTGCTCCAGCAGGGGACCCTCGCAGAATCCTAGAATAAGTTACAGAAGGGACCTCGGAGGTCATCTAGTCCAACCCCCTGCTCCAGCAGGAGACCCTCGCAGAATCCTAGAATGAGTTACACAAGGGACCTCGGAGGCTATCTAGTCCAACAGTCCGATCGAGCAGGAGACCCAGATAGAATCCTAGAAAGGCAGAGCTGGAAGGGACCCTGGAGGTCTTCTAGTCCAACCCCCGGCTCCAGCGGGAGATTTCCGCACAAACGGCGGTTCCGGACTCAGATTGAAAGCCTCCTCTTTTTCTCCTCGGAGCCCGCCCACCCCCCCCGCAAGTCTCCCCCTTGCCTTTGGGCCACCCCAGCTGCGACCCTTCCCCACCTCTCTCCCTCCCCCCTAACTGGAGGCCCCGCCCCTCCCCTCCCTCCCTCCCCCCCTCGGGAAGGAAGCTGCATCTGAATAGCGGAGGAAAGCGAAAGTCTCCGGGCGGCGGCGCTGCCTGGAAATCACGTGATCGAAAGGAAAGCGAGAGCCAGAACGACCCCCTCCTCCCCCCTCCCGCTCCCCCCCGACCAGCCACAGGAAACGGGCTATTTTTTCCTCCGGGTTTAATAATCGCACAACGGCCGCTTCGGGCTGGGTCGCCTCCCCCCCTTCTCCCCTTCCCCCCCCCGCCTCCTCCCAGCAGCCTTTCCATCGGAACAGAGCTGGAAGGGACCTTGGAGGTCATCCAGCCCAACCCCCTGCTCGAGCAGGAGACCCTCAGAGAATTGCACGGCTGGAAGGGACCTTGGAGGTCATCTGGTCCAACCCCCGGCTCCAGCAGGAGACCCTCACGACATGAGAGAGTAGGAGGGCACCTCGGAGGTCATCTAGTCCACCCCCACCCCCCCACCCCCGCTAGAGCAGGACAACGTTACCGAATGGCAAAATAACAGTTGGAAGGTCTCTTAGAGAATTACACAGCTGGAAGGGACCTTGGAGGTCATCTGGTCCATCCCCCGGCTCCAGCAGGAGACCCTCACGAAATAAGAGAGTAGGAGGGCACCTCGGAGGTCATCTAGTCCACCCCCCCGCTAGAGCAGGACACCGTTACAGAACCGCAAAATGACAGTTGGAAGGTCTCTTAGAGCTCTTCTAGTCGAGCCCCCTGCTTGAGCAGGAGACCCGTACGGAGTCATCGAATAATGGAGTGGGAAGGGACCTCGGAGGTCATCTAGTACAACCGTTTGCTCAAGCAGGGAGACCCTTACAAAATAGGCGAGTAGGAAGGGACGTCGGAGGTCATCCAGTCCAGCCCCGCTACTCGAGCAGGAGACCCTGACAGAATCATAGAGGGACAGCGTTGGGAGGGATCTTGGAGGTCATCTAGTCTAGCCCCCGGCTGAAGCAGCAAAATACAAAATAAGAGAGTAGGGAGGCACCTCGGAGGTCATTTAGTCCACCCCCCCTGCTAGAGCAGGCGACTCTTAGAGACCGGCAAAATAACAGTTGGAAGGGATCGTAGAGGTCATCTAGTCGACCCCCCCCGGCTCGAGCTGGAGATTCCGGACAAAAGGCGGTCCAGACTCTTCTTGGAAGACTCCGCTTTTTCTCCCCAGAGCGCCCCTCCCCTCCCCCAGTCTCTCCGCCCCATCGGCGACCCTTACCCACCTCTCTCCCCCCCTTAACTGGAGGCCGGCCCCCTCCCCTCCCCTCCCTCCCTCCCCCTCCCCTCCCGGGAAAGAAGCCGCCTCTGAATAGCGGGTTGGACTAGATGACCTCCGAGGTCCCCTCCAGCTCTGTCACTCTGTTGTTTTCTACTGCTCGAGCAGGCGGTTGGGCTAGATGACCTCCGGGGACCCTTCCAACTCTCCTTCTAGGATTCTGTCAGGGTCACCTGCTCGAGCCGGGGGTTGGACTGGATGACCTCCGAGGCCCCTTCCAGCTCTGTCGCTCCGTGTAAGGGGAGAGCCAAAGAGCGGACGAAAGCGAAAGTCTCTCGGCGGCGGCGCTGCCTGGAAATCACGTGATCGAAAAGAAGAGCCCCCCCCCCCGGTGCAAAAACCAGGCTCGCTTCCTCTGCTCTTTGCTTTGCAGGGCGCCCCTCCCCCTCCCCGCCTCCCCCCCAGCAGCCTTTCCATCGGAACGGAGCGGGAAGGAGCCTCGGAGGTCATCCAGACCGACCCCCCCCCGCTCGAGCAGGAGACCCCGACAGAGTCACAGAATCACAAGAATTGGAAGGGACCTCGGAGGTCAACTAGCCCAGCCCCCTGCTCCAGCCGGAGACCCTGAGAGAATCAGAGAATAACAAGAGTTGGAAGGGACCTCGGAGGTCATCTAGCCCAGCCCCCTGCTCCAGCCGGAGACCCTGACAGAATCAAAAAACAACAAGAGTTGGAAGGGACCTCGGAGGTCATCTAGTCCAGCCCCCTGCTCCAGCCAGAGACCCTGAGAGAATCACAGAATAACAAGAGCGGAAGGGACCTCGGAGGTCATCTAGTCCAGCCCCCTGCTTGACCAGGGAGACCCTTTACAGAAACAGAGAATAACAAGAGTTGGAAGGGAGGTCCCTTCCGGCTCTGTCTTTCTACTATTTTCTAAGGGTCTCCTGCTCGAGCAGGGGGTTGGGCTAGATGACCTCCGGGGTCCCTTCCAGCTCTGTTCCTCTTATGATTCTGGAAGGGTCTTCTCCTCGAGCAGGGGGTTGGACTGGATGACCTCCGGGGTCCCTTCCCACTCTGTTCTCTTATGATTCTGGAAGGGTCTCCTGCTTGAGCAGGGGGTTGGACTGGATGACCTCTGGGGTCCCTTCCCACTCTGTTCCCCTGCTCACGCTGATAGGCCGGTTCTGAGGTTTTGCTGGTTGAAGCAACACAGGAAACCAGACGGTGCCTGTTCAGTTTTACGTGTTTACGCAGCCGAATAGAGAGGAACCCCTCTAAATGAGGGAAGACCCCCCCCCCAATGACAAGCAATCCTTGTATTTATTCTGTGTAATTGCAGAAGCCGCCCGTCCCGCAAAGCTGACGCCCGTAAGAGAAAGACTGCACCCGGGAAGTCTGGCACTTTGCAGATAAGAAGGGAGAGAGCAGAAGGAGCTACACACGTTGGTGTTCCCTAAAGGTATCGTTTTGCTCTCGGGTGGGTTTCGGACGTTGGGTGTTGTCCTTGCTGTCCTTTCCTGACCCTCCACCCAGGACTCTGCAAGTAAGTGGCCAAAGAGAGAGAGGCCATCTGTGTGTATTCACAATTAACACTCTCCCATAATAATAATAATAATAATAATAATAATAATAATAATGTTGGAAGGGACTTTGGAGGTCATCTACTCCAACCCTCTGCTCAGGCAGGAAAACCTACACCATTTCCGACCAATGGCTGTCCAGTCTCATAATAATAATAATAATAATAATAATAATAATAGTAACAAGCAAGGGTAGTACCAATAGTCATAGGCTCCTTGGGTGCAATCCCAAAACAACTGGAGCATCACTTGAACACCATCGGCATTGACCAATTCGCCATTAGTCAGTTGCAAAAGGCGGCCTTGCTAGGAACTGCTTCCATCCTGCGACGATACCTGTAATACCATCAAACATCCACATCTGCCTACCCCAGGTCCTGGGTAAGGACTCGATAGGTAGACAAAATGCCAAATCCAGTCTGAACATCTGGCTGACTGTGCGATGATCCAATAATAATAATAGTAATAATAAAATTTGGAAGGGACCTTGGAGGTCACCTAGTCCAGCCCTCTGCTCAGGCAGGAAACCCTATACCATTTCAGACAAATGGCTGTCCAGTATCATCATCATCATCATCATCATCATCATCATCATCATCATCATCATCAAGTTGGAAGGGACCTTGGAGGTCATCTAGTCCAACCCTCTGCTCAGGCAGGAAACCCTACACCATTTTAGACAAATGGCTGTCCAGTATCATCATCATCATCATCATCATCATCATCATCATCATCATCAAGGTGGAAGGGACCTTGGAGGTCATCTAGTCCAACCCCCTGCTCAGACAGGAAACCCTATACCATTTCGGACAAACGGCTGTCCAGTCTCTTCTTAAAAACTTCCAGTGTTGGAGCATCCACCGCTTCTGGAGGCAGGTTGTTCCACGGGTTAATTGTTCTCACTGTCAGGAAGTTTCTCCTTAGTTCAAATTTGCTTCTCTCCTTGCTGAGTTTCCATCCGTTGCTTCTTGTCCTGCCTTCAGGCGCTTTGGAGAATAGCTTGACTGCCTCTTCTTTATGGCAGCCCCTGAGATACTGGAAGACTGCTATCCTGTCCCCCCTCGTCCTTCTCTTCATTAAACTAGACATCCCCAATTCCAGCAACCATTCCTTATATGTTTCAGCCTCCAGTCCCCTGATCATCTTTGTTGCTCTTCTCTGCACTCTTTCTAGAGTCTCAACATCTTTTTGACATCGCGGGGACCAAAACTGGATGCCGTATTCCAAGGCTGGCCTTACCCAGGCCTTGTAAAGTGGTAGTAACCCTTCGCCTGATCTTGATTCTATCCCTCTGTTGATGCAGCCCAGCACTGGGTTGGCCTTTTTGGCAGCTGCAGCCCACGGCTGGCTCCTATTTAAGGGATTGTCCACTAGGACTCCGAGGTCCCTCTCCCAGTTGCTACTATTGAGCAAGGAACCCCCTATACCAGACAGGTCAAACACAAGGCATCCGGGGGCCGGATGCAGCCCGTGACGTGGTTTCATGTGGCCCGCAAAGCCATCCAGGAAACAAGTGAGGGACCACCCCCTGCCGCGTCGGCCCCGCCCCCTGGGTGCACGCTGGGCAGGGGTCACCCTTTGCGAGGGATGAAGAAATGGACCGTGCCTTGGTGCTTGCCCCGGTCCCCCCACCCTCTTCTGCCAGAGACCCTCAGATCTGTCCCACTCCTGCCCAGGTCCCCACAGTTACCCTTGACGCGAACGATGTGGAGCTGGCCCCGCCCACCCAGTAGGCCCCGCCCACTCCATGCACACCCACCCAGTAGGCCGCACCCACCCGTGCCCCCCCAAGGGCAACCGCAATGCTTGTGCGGCCCTCCATGAAATTGAGTTTGACACACACCCCTCCACCTTACACTATACCTGTGCATTTGGTTTTTCTTGCCGAAATGTAGAACCTAAATGTAGAATGGCTGGTCATCGGAGCAGGGGGGTTGGGCTGGATGACCTCCAGGGTCCCTTCCCAACTCTCTTCTCTTCCCAGCTCGCTCTTCACCCCACCCACCCCTCCTCCAAAGTCAAACAAACCACACACAGCCTCTTTCCTGAGCAAGGAGGAGATTTAATTGGAGCTTTGGTTGAAACAGAAGTGCCCTCCCAACTGAGTCCATGTCGGCCCATGGAAGGAAGGAAGGAAGGAAGGAAGGAAGGAAGGAAGGAAGGAAGGAAGGAAGGAAAGAAGGAAGGATAAAAGGAAGGAAGGATTGAAGGAAGGAAGGAAGGAAGGAAAGAAGGAAAGGAAGGAAGGAAGGAAGGAAGGAAGGAAGGAAGGAAGGAAGGAAGGAAGGAAGGAAGGAAGATGCCAGGCAGTTCTTCTGAAAGCAGAGATTCCGCTCAGGAAAACAGGAAAAGGTGAGAAAGAACCTCAAGGCTCTCCTTGCCTTGATGTTCTTCGGCACCAGCCGGAGCGAACGGGAGACATTGTCAAGATTCTGCGACTTATAATTCGTAATATTTCTCGTCTCGGCGGTTTCCTGGCCTGGTTGACCTCAACGGACCGACCGAGAAGTCTGTGCTTCTAAAGGGACAGGGGTGTAGGCTGGCAGCGAATTCGGCTGGGGAAGGGGCTAGTTGATATAGGGAGGGGGCAGGATCTTCCTTGGAAGAAACTCCTGTCGTCTGAAGGGAGGAAGTGGGTTCTCCGGAGAAGGAATCGGCTCAGGGTGACTCCGCCACCAATCTCGGACTTTGGGGTTCTTCGGAGATCTCCTGGCGTGGGCTGGGTTGCAGCTAAAAGGGGGGGAAATGCAGGGTTGTGGCCTTTGAAAGGGCTTCCCCCTTGGAGCAGAGGATCGACCAGAGAGGCTTTTCGGCGTCCGTTAGAGGAGACGACACGAGGAGACGCCACGCATGCGACGCATTTCTTTGAAGTGGTTTATGTCCGCCGTCAGCATGTCCTCCGTGTAGCAAGTCGCATCCCCGTTCTTGTACACGAGCTGATCGATCATCCTCATCAGTTTGGCCACCTGGAACACCCGTTCTATCCCTTTGGCCTTGTTGTTGAAGGCCAGGCAGCGGTGCCAACACAAGGCCACCAGTTCCCGAAGCGCGACGTCTCTCTGGGCTATGAATTCCTCCAACGTCTCCCCTTCCAGGTCCTCCTTGTGGGTGAACAAAAGGATCAGGTAATTCTTGCCTTTGCGACCGAAGACCTCTTTGACCAGCTGAAGCGTCTCCTTCTCCTCCTGGGGGGAGATACCGCCAAGACGCATGACCCACAGAATAGCGTGGGGACCCGGGGCACAAAACTTCATAGACTCCGTGAGCTCCACCACAGTTTGGGACTCTGGAACCCCAGGGTCGAAAAAGCCCGGCGTATCCACCACCACCACCTTCCGGCCATTCCACCGGGTCTCCTCCCTTTGGCTTATTGGTAACCAAAACCTCAGCCTAGACTCAAAGAGGTTGCTTCCCAGGATGGTGTTTCCCGTCGCGCTTTTCCCACTTCCGGTTTTGCCCACCAGGACGATCCTCTGATCAGGCCCTGCAATCCCAAAGGGGAGAAGAAACAAGACGGGGACCCGGTCAGCAGCGTACGGCCATCGCACCCTGTGCCCGCCCCTACCCCATCCCACCCCCCTCCACCTCCACCCTCCGGGCCCAAGACTTTACCTCGGAGGTTTCTAGCCATTTCCAGACCAGTCGCACAGCGCCAATCTCAGGGGTTGCTGCGTGAACGGCGAAACGGGATGAGCCAAAGGAGAGGCTGCCTCGCTTGGAGGTTCCCCCCTAGAAGACACAGGCGGGAATTGGGGGGGGGGGCAAAGAGGGTCACCCCCTCCCCACGGCCCTTGAGGCCGAGTCGTCCTGTTCCCGAACCGGCTGGCGGACGCAGGAGACGGATACATCAGGGAGTTTGTACCCCTTCCTGGCCCCCTTTCCTGGATCCCCTTCCTGAACCCCCTTCCTGGATTCTTTTTCTGGACCCTCATCCTTGACCCCCTTTCTTGGGCCCTGTTCTGGCTCCCTTTCTGGATCCTTTTCTGGACCCCCTTCCTGGACCCTCTTCCCGGACCCCTTTCCAGGACTTGCTTCCCAGATCCTCTTTCTGGATCCCCTTCCTTGGGCTCCATTCTGGACCCCTTTTCTGGATTCCTTTCCTGGATCCCCTTCGTGGACTCCTTTTCTGGACCCTCATCCTTGACCCCCTTTCTTGGGCCCTGTTCCGACCCCTTTTCTGGACCCTTTTCTAGACCCACTTCCTGGATCCTCTTCCTGAACCCCTTTCTTGAGCCCCATTCTGGGCCCCTTTTCTGGACCCTCATCCTTGACCCCCCCCTTTCTTGGGCCCGGTTCTGGGTCCCTTTTCTGGATCCCCTTCCTGGATCCACTTCCTGGACTCTCTTCCTGGAGCCCTTTCCTTGACCCTTTTCTAGACTTCCTGGACCTCCGCCTCCAGGAGTGTTCTCCCCTCTCTCACAATACAGTGATTCCCCAGGAAGTCCTCGTCTTACAACAGTTCCTTTCGTGACCGTGGCCTCAAACATCATCAAACTGGGCAACCTCCCTTAACCAATTTCTCCCTTAGCAACATAAGTTTGGGGCTCCGGGAAGCCGAGGACCCCCCGTCCTTCTTGCCAAGAGCAGCCCTGTCGAGAGTTTGGGGACGGGGACGCCTTCCTCCGGCGTCCCGCGCAGACCCCCAACGGCGGCAGAAGGGCGGCTGGAGAAGACAGGCAGAACCGCAGCTCCCCCACGGGGCCGAATGGGGGAACGGCACACACACACACACACACACACACACACACACCACACACACACACACACACACAACGCAAACCACACTCACACTCACAACACACACACAACTACACACACACCACAAACACACAACACACACCACGCTCACACCACACTCAAACAACACACACACAACTACACACACACCACAAACACACAACACACACCACGCTCACACCACACTCAAACAACACACACACACCACACTCACAGCACACTCAAACAACACACACACACACCACACAGACACAACACACACAACCACACACACACAAACAGACAACACACACCACACTCACACCACACTCAAAAAACACACACACACCACACATACACGACACACAAACACACACAACACACACACAACATACTCACACAACACAAAAATACACACACACACACAACCACACACACACCACACACACAACGCACACCACACTCACACCACACTCATACAACACACACACACACACCACACTCACACCACACTCAAACACACACACACACCACACTCACACAACACACAACACAGCCCGCACTCACACACAAACACACACAACACACACACAACCACACACATACCACAAACACACAACACACCCCACACTCAAACAACACACCCACACCCCACACATACATGACACACATACACACACAACACACACACAACGTACACAACACACACACACAAAGCACACCACACTCACACCACACTCAAACACACACACACCACACTCAAACAACACACACACACCACACAGACACAACACACAGACACACACAACACACTCACACACACACAACACACACAACCACACACACACAAACAGACAACACACACCACACTCACACCACACTCAAACAACACACACACTCACCACACATACACGACACACAAACACACACAACATACTCACACAACACACACAAATACAACACACAAATACACACACACACACACCCCTCTCCCCGGAGAGGCTTTCAGGGATGGAGGAAGAAGAGGGAAGAGGAAGATTCCACTTTGGACGCTGCAACCGGATCCTGCAGGAAGGACAGCCCCCCCTCGCCCCCCTCCGCTTCTTGCCACCCCTCCCCCGAATAGACAGCACAGCCCGACCCCCCCCTCCAGGAGGGCCAGAATTGGGAATCTCACTGGGAAAGTTCCAAGGGGAGGGGGGAGATGGGATTGGGGGTTCTGGGGGAGGGGGGTTGGAAGCTGGGGTCCCCTCCGTGCTCTCCATTCCGGGTCTCCCCTTTTTTTTGGCTGTCTGGACAGGACCCGGCAGAAACTTCAGAGAAGGAGCAAGACCCCTCCCCAAATTATGAGGAATAGCCCCCCTCCCCCCATACTAGAATAGTAGAGAGAATAGAATAGAATAGAATAGAATAGAATAGAATAGAATATGGAATAGGAATAGGAATAGGAATAGGAATAGGAGAGGATAAAATAGAATAGAATAATATAGAATAAGAATTAGAATAGAATAGAATAGAATAATGGAATGAAGTAGAAGAATAGAATAGAATAGAATAGAATAGAATAGAATAGAATACAGAATATAGAATAGAATATAGAATAGAAAATAGAATAAAAAATAGAATAGAATAGAAAATAGAAAATAGAATAGAATATAGAATAGAAAATAGAATAAAGATAGAACAGAAATAGAATACAATCAAGAATAGAATACAAAATAGAATAGAATAGAATATAGAATACAATATTTAATATTTAATATAGAATATAGAATAGAATACAATAGAATATGCAATATGCAATATAGAATATAGAATAGAATACAATAGAATATTGAATATAGAATATAGAATAGAAAATAGAATAAAAATAGAACAAAAATAGAATAGAATCTAGAATAGAATAGAATACAGAATATAGAATAGAAAATAGAATAGAATAGAATAGAATAGAGTAGAAAATAGAATAGAATAGAATATAGAATAGAATATAGAATATAGAATATAGAATATAGAATATTTAATATAGAATATAGAATAGAATAGAATAGAATAGAATAGGTGTTTCTGTGCCCCACTCCTTGCGAAGTCCCCCCCCCTTTCCCTCCCCTAACAGGAGGGTCTCAGCTCTCCCACCCACCCGTTGGGGGGCTCTCCCAGAAACGAGGAACGACTTGATGCCCAGAAACAGCCCTTGCCCTCACCCAGGTCCACTTCTCCTGCCCCAGCCAGGCCCACTCTGGGGAGCGGGGGGGGGTCTCACCTGGACAGAGGGATCAGGGATCTCCGTTGGCAGCTAGATCGGCTGCTCTCCCCTCTCGGCCGGATCTCCTCGCCCTTTGAACGGCCGGTGGATCTTTACGACAGGAGCCAGCAAAAAAAAAAAAACCTGGACTACTTAACTGTAGTAATCAGTCCTTAGTCATTGAAGGGTGCAAAGAAATGGCCGCCCGCTCGGAGCCTTTATTTGTTTTTATAGAGTTTTACAAATAGCAAAAGATACTGCATGGCAATAGCATTTCATTGGCTAAAATCCTTTACCGATCCTCAAGAGTAAAAAGCTAGAGGCCAGAAACAGGGAATAGTTAGTAGAATCTTGTTGATGTGAGCTAGCTCTTATCAGACAAGGTCAGAGCTGCACACTTTCACATCGCCATGGTGATGTGAAGGAATGAGATAGATGCAGGAAGGAGGGGCACCCAGGCTTTGGAGGGGCAATGTTCTGCACACGACCTTTGCCTGTCTCTCACCTCTACATCTCACTCTTTTTTGTTTTGTTAGACGAAATATCGCCGGAAGGGGGGTTAATAAAAGGATTATAATCAGGAAAGGAGCATCCTTGCAGTTGTTAATATAGGGCCAAAACATGACCCTGAGGCAATGTGAGAGAGGATTTACTGGGATTTAAAGCTCTAATACATATATTGCAAAATGAAAGAATACATTACATAAACAGCACCCACAAAGATCCTAAAGTACCAATTTTCAAATCAGAAGCCAAATTGTGTAAAATATAAATCTGGTGCTGGATGGTTCATGAATTATCAGAAATATTGAAACAATACATTTCCTCAAAACGTTTACAACCCAGATGCTGGTGCAGAAGCAAATAATCAATTGCAGCATGATTTTGCAAAATAGCTTTTCTCAAATTTTGCAGCTCATGGTTGATTGCTGAAATAGTTGAAGAAGTAGTATTAATTGTTTTTGCCAAATTTCATGTAATAGCATTAAAGTTGAGGTGAGCACGAACAGCAAGTCCTGGCACGCCCACTAGAGATATAGCCAATGCTACAAAGTAAGGTTGTCTCAGAGTCACAAGTGTTGTCTAGCGTAACACCATGTGGAGAATGGTTCATGTGAACTTGTTGTTTGGAAAGCAAAACAGGAATCAGCTGGCTGAGGCAACATTGCGCTTCACTAATATTAGCAGGAATATAATTTAAAGTTTCTTGACCACATGTAAAAAACCCTCCTTGCAGTAGCCAAGCATGTCCAAAATGAAAGGAAGTCTCTATTGAAGCTGTGCAATTTAAAGCAGGTGAGCCAATGCGACGACAGTGAGGTTTTTAAAGCAATAACCTCCCAGAGTAAGTGAAGTTTTGAATTACTGCAGAAGGGGTGCAAACAAAGACTAAACATGTAGAAAGCAAATTTTCCATGTTATACATTACAGGTAAACAAAAGAAGTCATTTTGAGTGATCTTAGATTTGGCTTCATTCGTTGTTCGAATGATTGTTTGAGTGGGAGGACAGTTACCGTTGTCAAAGGGCAGATGTTAACGATCAGACATAAACAAATGATGGATAAGAAATTTGCAGTTAAGACCGCAAAAATGGCAGCGCACAGGTTCTCGGGGATCAAGTTCTTTACATCTCCCCACGTCACTGGCTGCCTGGCATGTCAGGATTGGATTACTTGCTGTGCCATCTGTAGAGTCACCCTTGCCATTTCTGGGACTGGGTCCAGGGACTGGTGCCATGACATCCCTGGCTGGGTGATCACAACGCGCTGGAATCCGCAAAGGTCCTGTTGGAGCAAGCACAGCAGCGTAGCCCCGCCCCCAAGTGATCAGAGGGACTGGTCCCAACCATGCTTTGTCTGGTAATGCCCGATAATATACCAGAGGTGGAGGCAAGTTTGTTTTCTGTTAAAAGTGTCTCTGATAAGCAGTCAAATTTGGAATGGAAATATTCAATTGGTGTAATGTAAATAATACTTTTTGAACCTGTTGTATTACCCACGACAAATTGGGTATCCTAGATAATCCGTCCTTTTTTATTTGTTTGTGAAGGCAGTCCTTGAAAGACCGATTAACACGTTCCACGATAGCTTGACCCGTGGAATTATAGAGGAGACCATGAGTAAAAACAATTTTCAGGTTGTATAAAATTGTAAAAAGGCCACTGAAAAGTAGGCTGGCCCATTGTCAGTTTTTAGGGAAGAGGGTTTACCCAGGGTTGAAACAGCCAAAAAAAGAGATGAAAAATAACATGTGAAGCTGTTTCCCCTCGTAGAGGTGGGGGAAATTGTTCCTAAATACCTATTTATGAATATACATTTCTAGGAAGCCAAAAAGAGAGAGCATGGATAACGTCCATTTGTCATAGTTGATTAGAGGCAAAACCACATAACAGACATAAAAAAGACATACAAAAAAAAATTAGGCCCAGGAAGGGAGGAATGATTGTATATATGAGAAACAAAATTATAAATGCTTTCAGTTCTGGAGCAGCTGCTGCAAACTTAAAAACAAAGTCATAAAATTGGGGTCAATCCTGGGTGTGATGTAAGCACCTGAAGAAGTAAAAGTAAGTTGGCACAAATAATGAGAGTCAGAAATTAAATTAAAAGACTGTTGAGAAAAGATTTGAAAAGCTAAAATAATTCTGAGCATTGTGATAAGGGTTGCATTGCAGTATAGGACACTTTCCAGGTATGATCATCCTTGTAAGCAATTGCTCCTCTCGTTCACCCTCCCTCAGAAAAAGCAATAACTTGTGGCAAGGGAGAAAGAGGAAGAAAGCAGTGGCTGGACTGGAAAGGAAAAAGTCATTAAACAAGCAAGTTAAAGATCATTTTAGGCAAATGATATGAAATACAGCCTATATAGTCAGTTAAAGCACATTAAAGAGGTAAGTTATTTTTGAAAACAATATTAATTAATCAGTTCCTTTTCCATGGCAAGCTCTTGTGCATCCTAAGGTTATCATTTTAGCAACCACCTGGATAAAAAATAAAACATTTTGGGATGGGATGTGGGATAAGTAAATATTATTCAATTCAATATACTTTCTGCACTTCTATTACAGTTAATACTCCACTAGGTAATTTACTAGTAGGAAAAATCAAAAGTGTGGAATTCTGTCCACAAATTGAGTATTCATGATGTCATCAATTTGTGCAACTATATTTTTTTCTGGGACTTATTGCAATCCTAAATCATTTTATATTTTCTGAAAGCCAATTAAATTGTATCTTTGGTGCTTCAGTTTAAGCAAAGCCCATTCAGATGGAAACAATTTTTATATAAATAGGTTAAACATGTATAAATCTATAACAAAGTAATTCAGTTAGTCCTTTTGGTTGTTGGATATTAAAAAATATTGTCCAACATTTACTGTTTCTCTTTGGAGTAAAAAATTTATTTGCCGAAACTGCATAGGTGAATGTCAAGTTTCAGATTCACTCCACTCTTCTCAGATTACAATTCCAAGCAGAGGAAAAAAAGTTTTAAGCGAACAGTTCCCCCCCCCCTCCTTCCTGTCTCTGGCTCTTTAAGCAACGCAGCCAGCCGAAAGAGAGGGGGGGGGGAGAAATCTCACCACCAAAAACTAGTTTCATCTCCTTCATATGCATTTTTCAATAAATTCTCTCATACATTCTCCATGAAATTCTTCTCCTACAAATATTTACTATTATTTTCACAGTTAAGGAGAAAATGGGTGGGTTTTGAAGGCTAACACACACTTCAACAAATTAACTCATTCAGTTCCATACTGACTGTTTGCATAAAACCATTCCACATGCAATTATTTCATTTCTTACTTTCTCCAGGCAAACCGTATATTCTTAGCAAGGCCTTTTTGTATTGTTGTTATCAGAGAGGGCTTTGAGCCTCTTCCAAGTCTTGGAATAACACAGAACAACCCAGACGTATATACACAAATACTGTTACAACAACATTTATTTGGACATATAACTTGTCCTGCAAGAAGCGTGAAAAAGGACAAGGTGATTTCAACCAAAAAGTGGTTTTGAGGGCCCTAATCATCTCCCATTTTTCTCACCATTCCAAGCCCAAGCATAATGTTCTGAGTGGCCACACACACACACACACACAACACAAAACACAACAGGGTTAAACTTAACATTGCAGAATTTCAAAGCATTCCGACTGCTCTGAGGGAAGTACATTTTAATTTATGTCTCAACTAATCAGCACAGAATTAGCCTCTTCAGAAGAAGCTGAAAATCCAATTAAAGATGTTTTTAGGAGAAATAAATTTTACTTAGTTGCAAGCAGAAGGGGGCTGATAGTTAATTGCCACCCTTCTGAAGTATTTGGGTCCATTTTTTTCTTCCTTGCCTGACAGGACTGAACACTATTAGATGTTTATACTGAAGCCCAAGGTTCAAGATGTAATTTATGCTCTATCTTTTAGCCTAAGCGTCCTATTCTCAGGATTCAAAGAACACTGTTTTCCTATCTCCCCAATCAGATTCCTTATTTCCATTTCAAGCATTGCCAGGCCTGACTTCTGTAGCAAGAGCTTTTGTACGTGCTTTTGCTGAGGGTGAGATAATTTACAGCCCATACTTACTCACTGAGGGGTCTCGTTCAGACGAAATGCACCTAGGGGTCTGTTCCAGACGATGGTAAGTATGTTGGCAGCTGCTTCTTCCCGTAGGGGTCCCAAAACAAAATGTCCCTGCTGAGGGCGCCAGCTGTAGTAATCAGTCCTTAGTCATTGAAGGGTGCAAAGAAATGGCCGCCCGCTCGGAGCCTTTATTTGTTTTTATAGAGTTTTACAAATAGCAAAAGATACTGCATGGCAATAGCATTTCATTGGCTAAAATCCTTTACCAATCCTCAAGAGTAAAAAGCTAGAGGCCATAAACAGGGAAACTTGTTGTTCACCATCCAGCCTTATCAAACTGGCAGGGTCACACAGACCTGCGCACTTTCACGTCACTATGGTGATGTGAAGGAATGAGATAGATGCAGAAAGGAGGGGCACCCAGGCTTTGGAGGGGCAGTGTTCTGCACACAACCTTTGCCTGTCTCTCACCTCTACACAGTCACTTCTTCAAAACTTCCAGTGTTGGAGCATCCACCGCTGCTGGAGGCAGGTTGTTCCACTGGTCAATTGTTCTCACTGTCAGGAAGTTTCTCCTTAGTTCTAGGTTGCTTCTCTCCTTGCTTAGTTTCCATCCGTTGCTTCTTGTCCTGCCTTCAGGTGCTTTTGAGAATAGCTTGACTCCCTCTTCTTTGGGGCAGCCCGCGAGATATTGGAACATGGCTATCCTGTTCCCCCCTTGTCCTTCTCTTCATTAAACTAGAGATACCCAATTCCAGCAGCCGTTCCTTATATGCTTTACCCTCCAGTCCTCTGATCATCTCTGTTGCTCTTTTGTGCACTCTTCCTAGAGTCTCAGCAACTTTTTGACATCGCGGGGACCAAAACTGGATTCCGTATTCCAAGGCTGGCCTTACCAAGGCCTTGTAAAGTGGTAGTAACCCTTCACCTGATCTTGATTCTATCCCTCTGTTGAGGCAGCCCAGCACTGGGTTGGCCTTTCTGGCAGCTGCAGCACACGGCTGGCTCATATTTAAATGACTGTGCACTAGGACTCCGAGGTCCCTCTCCCAGTTGCTACTATTGAGCAAGGAACCCCCTATACCAGACATGTCAAACACGAGGCCCGGGGGGCCAGATGCGGCCCGCGAAGTTGTTTCATGTGGCCTGCTAAGCCATCCCGGAAACAAGCAAGGGACCTCCCCCCCGCCACGTCGGCCCTGCCCCCTGGGTGCACGCTGGGCAGGGGTCACCCTTTGCGAGGGATGAAGAAATAGACCGTGCCTTGGCGCTTGCCCCAGACCCCCCACCCTCTTCTGCCAGAGACCCTCAGATCTGTCCCACTCCTGCCCAGGCCCCCCACAGGCACCCTTGACGTGAACAATGTGGAGCTGGCCCCGCCCACCCAGCAGGCCACGCCCACTCCATCCACGCCCACCCAGTAGGCTGCACCCCCCCCCAAGGGCAACCGCAATGCTTGTGCGGCCCTCCATGAAATTGAGTTTGACCTCCCCCCTGCCCTACACTATACCTGTGCATTTGGTTTTTCTTGCCGAAATGTAGAACCTAAATGTAGAATGGCTGGTCATCGGAGCAGGGGGGTTGGGCTGGATGACCTCCAGGGTCCCTTCCCAACTCTCTTCTCTTCCCAGCTTGCTCTTCACCCCACCCACCCCTCCTCCAAAGTCAAACAAACCACACTGTAAGGACCCACCCCACTTTGCATCTTAAGAAGACAGAACTCTTGGAATAATTCTTCCAACAGGAATCCTTTATTAAGAGAAAATGGTTGCAGGCATGCTAGACAGGACTTGGGGTTCAAGCTCTTCCATTCAAGGTTTTAAGGGGTTCCCCAGTAGTCCCACCCAATCAACCCCCCTTCCAGTGATAGTTTCAAGTATCACAATTCCACCCCCTTTCTTCTTTCTTTGAAAGGCAAGTATCCAGCTTTGTTATGATAAGGTTCTCTAGTGTTAACGCTTTGATGTTACAATAAACACACATTCAGCATTCAGCTCTTTGAAGTGTACTGAAGGAAGTGAGGGCCATAAAGCCCCTTTGTTCTCCCCCTTCTCTCCCTCTTATGGCAGAATCCAAAGAAGGCAGAATTGGGAGTTTCTATATTTGATAATTAAAGATGAAATATGATTGGATTCTGACATCCGGCCCCTCTTAAAAATAAGAGAGATCCACCTGAAAGAAAACACAAGTATAAAATTTAGTTAGGCTTGTTAGGATACTCTGTGTGAAACTTCTTCAATAGCTTCGGGGCTCTGACATGACGTTTATGGACCCACTCATTTTGTGAGGGAGGGAGGTGTTTCCAGGCAACTAGGTACTGAGTTGCTCCATGATATCTCCTAGAGTCAAGGACTTCCTTTATTTCGAAGTGTTGTTCACCCTCCACCATGATTGGAGGTGGGGGGGGGGATTTTTGGCCGTAGAGGTGACTGATGCTCTCTTTTCAGCAAGCTGCAATGAAAAATTGGGTGTATTTGCCTGAGATTTTTGGGTAATTCTAATTCTACTGTTACTGGATTTATGATTCTTTTAATTGGAAAAGGTCCTATATATTTTGGTCCAAGTTTTTTACAGGGCTGTAGGGACTTTAGGTATTTTGTAGATAAGTACACCATTTCTCCTATAATGAATGGTGTAGGCTCAACCCTTTTTTTATCGGCTTGTGTTTTATATGCCTGCCTAGCTTCATCTAGTGCTTTTCTGACTATTGGCCAGGTGTTTTGTAATTTCTCCATCCATTCTTTCAGCGAGGGGATCGTTGGTTCGTTTGGGGTTAATTCTGGCATGGGGTTGAAACTTTGACCGGTGGCTATTTGAAAAGGAGTGTAACCTGTGCTGGAGTGGACTGCATTATTGTAGGCAACTTCTGCAAAAGGGAGTAAGTCCGCCCACTCGGTCTGCTGGAAACTAAGAAAACATCTTAAATATTGCTTAAGTACGGAGTTCATTTTTTCCCCCCCCCCATTTCCTTGAGGGTGGTGGCTAGATGTCAGTCCCTGAGTGGTTCCTAAGAGGGATAAAAATTCCTTCCAAAATGCAGACGTAAATTGCACCCCCCTGTCAGAGATGATGCGTTGGGGTGCCCCATGCAATCTGTAAATGTGTTGGATGAAAAGTTTTGCTAAGGCTTTTGCAGTGGGAATCTTTTGGCAAGGGATAAAGTGCACCTGTTTGGAAAACAAGTCCGTGACCGTCCAGACCACAGTATTCCCATTGCTTTCTGGCAATTCCACTATAAAATCCATGGCTATTTCTCTCCAGGGGGCTGAGGGACTTGCCACTGTTTGCAATAGTCCTGGCACTTTCCCTTGCAACCTCTTTGCCGTGGCACATTTTGGACAACTGGCTATATAACTTTCAATGTCCTTTTTCATGGATGGCCACCAAAATTGCCGTTTAATTAAATGTAAAGTTTTTACAAATCCAAAATGCCCTGCTGATTTTGTGTCATGGCAAAGGTGCATGAAAGTTACTCTTTGAGTTGTTGGTATATATAACTTTTCCCCTACCCAAGGCAACCCGTCTCTCATTGTGCACACATTTTTGTTTTTCTGGAACCATTCATCTGTTTCCAAGCTTTTTCTGAATTCAATCCCAGTTTGGCTGTCCAGTTGTGGTTTTATTTTGGCTTGGGTTCTTGTGGTTACTGGTGCTGCCAGTTGTGACTCTGCCATTATTGGTCTAGAGTCTGTGGTTCGTGCGCTGTTATATTGGGGCATGCGAGATAGAGCATCTGCCAGGAAGTTCTTTCTTCCTGGTAAATGTTTGAGCTTAAATTGGAATTGGTGAAAATGCTGGGACCAGCGGGCTTGTTTGGGATTGAGTTTCCTGGAAGTTTTCAGGGCTTCTAAATTTTTGTGATCAGTCCACACCTGGAAGGGGATTTTGTTGCCTTCCAGGAACTGTCGCCACGTGAGTAATGCCCAACGTATCCCATAAGCCTCCTTCTCCCATACGGGCCAGCGCTGTTCTGTTTCCGTGAGTTTCTTGGATGTATATGCACAGGGTTGCAATACTGCATCATCATTTTCTTGTAATAGCACAGCCCCCACTGCCACATCACTTGCATCTGCCTGTATTACGAAGGGCTTGTCCATGTCTGGGTGCCTTAGTATTGGTTCGGCAGAAAAAAGTCTCTTTAGTCTCTCAAACGCTGCTTGGCACTCCATTGTCCATGTTAGTGGCTGGCTAGGTTTTACTAAGGATGCTCCCTTCGTTTTTAGTAAGTTAGTGAGGGGCAAGGCTATCTGGGCAAATGAGGGGATGAATTGGCGGTAAAAGTTTGCAAAGCCCAGGAAACTTTGTAGTTGCTTTCTTGTGCGGGGTGGTGCCCAATTTAGTACTGCTTTGACCTTCTCTGGGTCCATTTCAATGCCCTGTGGGGATATGCGATAGCCTAGGTAGTCTATCCTTTCCTGGTGGAATTCGCATTTTGAGAGTTTGGCATATAGGTGAGCGGCTCGCAGCTTCTTTAAAACCGCTCTGACAAGTTTGACGTGTTCTTCTTTTGTTTCAGTAAAGATAAGAATGTCGTCCAAGTAAACAAGGACCCCCTTAAACAGGTGCTCCCTTAGAACGTCATTGATTAGTTGCATAAAGACTGCAGGGCCCCCTTGTAATCCAAATGGCAAGACTTTGAATTGATAGCACCCCATGGGGCAGTTAAATGCAGTCTTCCATTCGTCCCCTTCCTTGATTCTCACTCGATAGTAAGCTTCCCTTAAGTCTAGTTTAGAAAAAATTTTCCCTTTCGATAGGTGTGACAGCATGTCTTTCATGAGGGGCAGCGGGTATAGGTTGCTTTCACTGATTGTATTCAGGGCCCTATAATCCACGCATAAACGTAAAGAGCCATCCTTCTTCTCTCTAAAAAGGACCGGGGCAGCCACTTTAGGCTTGGCTGGCTCAATGAAACCTCTCTCCAGGTTTTTTTTTATAAATCTTTCCATTTCCTCCTTCTCCTTTGGGCTCATGGAGTATAATCTGGGCTTCGGGAGTTTTGCCCCAGGCTTGAATTCAATGGTACAGTCTGTGGGTCGGTGGGGGGGAAGCTCATTCGCCCTCTCCTCACTGAAGACTTCAGCAAGGTCCCTATATTCCTCTGGTATTTCTGTTAATCTTTTTTCCTCTCCTATGGATGCTTTTTCTATTCTTGATTCTGGTAGCCTCCCTTGGGGTTTTAAGTCCATAGGGTCCCCCTTCGGGAATTTGATTTCTGTCGTCCTCCAATTTACCCAGGGGTTCCATTTTTTCAACCATTCCATCCCTAGAATCATTGGGCATTCCATACCTGGGGTCACCACAAACGTTAAGTCCTCTTCATGGTTGCCCAGGGAGAGATGTATTGGCA
Source organism: Crotalus tigris (assembly GCF_016545835.1). Lineage (NCBI taxonomy): Eukaryota > Metazoa > Chordata > Lepidosauria > Squamata > Viperidae > Crotalus > Crotalus tigris. The sequence continues at coordinate 210,545 of NW_024096986.1, forward strand.
AAGTGGCTAGGGTAGCTGGCACCCCCCCTGCTATGGATCCATCTAGCTGGCCAAATGAGATTGGTTGTTCCAGTCTCCTGGATGGGATGCCCAGATTCCCCACTAGTGTTGGGCTAATGAGGCAGCGGGTGCAGCCAGAGTCTATTAAGGCTTTCACCTTCACAGCTTCGGGCATGGGGGGGATTAATATAGTCACTGTTTTGAAGATGGGTGTGATGCATCCACTTACCAGGGGTTCGCCCTCCGAGCTGGCATCTGAGGCATCCACCGGCCCTGTGGTGTAGGCTGGAGTCCTTTCCCCTTGGTGAGCAGAGGTGGGGGTTTCTGCAATTTCCATGGCCGTTTCTTTTGGCTTAGCTGAAGACTTTCCGGGTTTGTTGATTGGGGATCTGTCTGGGTTGTGCTGGGGGGCCTTTGAGCGGCATTCTACAGCTCGATGCCCTTCTCTTCCGCACTTGAAACATCCCATTTGCTTCTTGGCTGTATCCAATGATTTCACCGGTTGGTGTGTCAGCTCAGGCGGGGGGCGGCTCCATTGTTTTCCTCGGCGGTGCCTCTTCAATATGTCGATCTCTGCTTCCTCTGCCAAGACGTACCATTCCTCAAGTCGATGTGGGTCCCCTCGGGGCAGGCAAGCATCATATAGATCATAGTTTAGTCCGTCTTTGAAATGGCCAAGGAGGATGTCTTCTGGCCAATTCAGTTTGCTGGCAATGGCCCGGAATTCTTGTGTATACTCAGCCACTGGGCGTTTGCCTTGCCTCATCGTTGTTATTCTTTCACGGGCTTTGCGATCAGCCAGGGGGTCTTCAAATCGTCTTCTCAAAGAGGACATGAAACGGTTGAAGTTACTGAGTTCTGGGGCATTGGAGTCATGCAAGTTCACTACCCAATCCGCAGCTGGTCCATCCAGGGCAGATTGCACGATCCGGATGCGGGCTTTGTCGCTGGGAATATCCTGCCCATATTCCTCCATGTAGCTGAGGACTTGGGTAGGAAAAACCCCAAGCGTGTTGGCTCCCCTTTGAATTTCACTTCCAACGGTGGACGTCTTGGAATGGATCGGTGCCGCTGTTGTGGGTGGTAGTGCCTTCCGTCCAGATTGCCATCTGTGGTCCGGTAGGGGGTGGGAGCTCCTGGATCAGTAGATGTCCCTTGGGTTGCAGGTTCCATGTCCCCCTCGGTGTCTCTCCCTTTGCGGCTCCAGGAACTGGGGCGGCCGTAGGGTTCAGTATTCTCCTCTCCTAGGGAGCTGAGAGTTCTTTTCATCAGGTCAATAGCTTTCTCTAGGATCCAGTCTGAGTACGGTGCCCAGCTTCCTCCCTCTTCACTTGCGTGCAGGGATTTCTCCATCTCCTGCTTCCATTCTGGTTGCTTGGTCCCCGTCTCAGGGTCACCTTTCTTGATTCCTTTCCCCACTCACTTTTCTTTCCAACGCCCATCGACCAGCGAGGCTTGTGGTCCTGTGTCTCCACCACTTCTTCTCCTGAGGAATCTGACCTCTCGGATCCCAACATCTGGCAAGGTTCCAATTGGGTCAGCGGCTCTCTTTCCAGGGAGTTTTCCCCCTCTCTTGCTCCATTGTCTGACATGGTAAATTTTTGCAAAATCCCCCGGCAAGGGTCTCCTTTCCAGGTGGATTAATTTTGCAAGTCCTGTCTAATGTAAGGACCCACCCCACTTTGCATCTTAAGAAGACAGAACTCTTGGAATAATTCTTCCAACAGGAATCCTTTATTAAGAGAAAATGGTTGCAGGCATGCTAGACAGGACTTGGGGTTCAAGCTCTCCCATTCAAGGTTTTAAGGGGTTCCCCAGTAGTCCCACCCAATCAACCCCCCTTCCAGTGATAGTTTCAAGTATCACAATTCCACCCCCTTTCTTCTTTCTTCCGTCTGAATGGAGACTTCAGGTAACTACATGAAAGGCAAGTATCCAGCTTTGTTATGATAAGGTTCTCTAGTGTTAACGCTTTGATGTTACAATAAACACACATTCAGCATTCAGCTCTTTGAAGTGTACTGAAGGAAGTGAGGGCCATAAAGCCCCTTTGTTCTCCCCCTTCTCTCCCTCTTATGGCAGAATCCAAAGAAGGCAGAATTGGGAGTTTCTATATTCGATAATTAAAGATGAAATATGATTGGATTCTGACATCACACAGCGTCTTTCCTAAGCAAGGAGGAGATTTAATTGGAGCTTTGGTTGAAACAGAAGTGCCCTCCCAACTGAATCCATGTTGGCCGATGGAAGGAAGGAAGGAAGGAAGGAAGGAAGGATGGAAGGAAGGACGGAAGAAAGGAAGGAAGGAAGGACGGAAGAAAGGACGGAAGGAAGGAAGAAAGATGCCAGGCAGCTGTTCCGAAAACAGAGATTCGGCTCGGGAAAACAGGAAAAGGTGAGAAAGAACCTCAAGGCTCTCCTTGCCTTGATGCTCTTCGGCACCAGCCGGAGTGAACGGGAGACGTTGTCAAGATTCTGTTAATTAGATGATAGGACAGGAGGAGGAGCCACTTCTCACCCCGTAATAAAGAGCGTCTCCGTTCTCAAACACGACCCGGTCAATCGTCTTCATTAGTTCGTACACCTGAGCCTCCCGTTCGTCTCCTTCGGCCATGTTGTTAAAGGCCAGGCAGCGGTTCTCCCAGCCGGCCAGGAATTCCTTTTGATCCGGTTGATTTTCAGCCGGTTCGCCTTCCCGCTGATCTTTGTGGGTGAACAGGAGGATCACATAATCCCTGCCTTTCTCTCGGAAGATCTCGGGGATCAGCCGTTCCACGTCCTTCCCCTTCTGGGAGACACGGTCGGGGCGCATGACCCAGAGAATAACGTGGGGACCCGGGCCGCATAACTTCAGACACTCGCTCATGTCGGCAGCGTTTGGATGCCCGGTGTCCGGGAAGCCAGGCGTATCGACCACCACAATCCTCCTGCCGTTCCACAGCATCTCCTCCTTTTGGCAACGTTTTGTAGCTGACCTAGGTGACATCCCAAAGACTTTCCTTCCCAGGATGGTGTTCCCCGTCGCACTTTTCCCACTTCCGGTTCTGCCCACGAGGACGATCCGCCGTTCGAGCCCTACAACCCAAAAGGGGAGAAGAGACACAAAGTCAGCGTACGGGCCATCGTAGCCGGTCTGTTATGGCTGACTCGCTACGCAGCTTCGTTTGCATCCGGACAACGGTAACGGGACCGGGGGGGGGGGAGGCACCGGAAGGTGAGAGAGGGACAAGAGGAACGCAAGTGAGCCTGACTTAAAGTCTGAGACGGACCCAACACGACCAGGTCGTTCAGCGGGGAAAGTCCGAGGCAGTCGGATCATTCCATAATAATAATAATAATAATAATAATAATAATAATAAAGTTGGAAGGGACCTTGGACTGGACTCAAGCAGAACTAAAAGCAATGGATAGGCAGACTAGAAAAATAATGACAATGAATCATGCCCTTCATCCACGCAGTGACATTGATAGACTTTATCTACCAAGGCAAATAGGTGGGCGTGGAATGCTACAAGTACATCAGATGGTTGAAGAAGAAAAAATGGCTTTGGAAGAATATCTGAAGAACAATGATGAAGATGCACTGAAATTAGTATATCAGGAAGGCTTACTAACTACTGGAGAGACCAAACTGGCCTACAAGAAAGACCAAATGAAGAACAGAATAGAGGCATGGGAAGACAAAGCACTACATGGCCAATACATGAAAAAAATAGCTGGGAAAGCAGATAATAATAAAACCTGGCAATGGCTAAGAGCAGGAAAATTGAAGAAAGAGACCGAGGGACTAATTCTGGCTGCACAAGACCAAGCCTTAAGGACAAAGGCATACAAAGTCAAAATTGAGAAGACAGCAACAGACAGTAAGTGCCGCCTATGCAAAGAAGCTGGAGAAACAGTGGACCACTTGGTAAGCTGTTGCAAGAAGATCGCACAGACTGGTTACAAGCAGCGGCATGACAAAGTAGCAACAATGGTGCATTGGAAGATCTGCAAAAAATATCATTTGCCTGTAAGCAAAAACTGGTGGGATCATAAAATAGAGAAAGTCATAGAAAATGATAAAATTAAACTGCTCTGGGACTTCAGAATTCAAACAGACAAGCACCTGCAACATAACACCCCAGACTTAACAATTGTCGATAAGAAAGACAAAAAAGTCTGGATAGTGGACGTGGCAGTGCCTGGAGATAGCAGAATAGAAGAGAAAGAACTGGAGAAGATAACAAAATACAAAGACCTACAAATAGAAATAGAAAGACTGGGGCAAAAGCAAGCAAGGGTAGTACCAATAGTCGTAGGCGCCTTGGGCGCAATCCCAAAACAACTGGAGCACCACTTGAACACCATTGGCATTGACAAATTCGCTATTAGTCAATTGCAAAAGGCGGCCTTACTAGGAACTGCTTCCATCCTGCGACGATACCTGTAATACCATCAAACATCCACATCTGCCTATCCCAGGTCCTGGGTAAGGACTCGATAGGTAGACAAAATGCCAAATCCAGTCTGAACATCTGGCTGACTGTGCGATGATTGATATAATAATAAAGTTGGAAGGGACCTTGGAGGTCATCTAGTCCAACCCCCTGCTCAGGCAGGAAACCATACACCATTTCAGACCAATGGCTGTCAAGTCTCTTCATAATAATAATAATAATAATAATAATAATAATAATAATAATAATAAAGTTGGAAGGGACCTTGGAGGTCATCTAGTCCAACCCCCTGCTCAGGCAGGAAACCATACACCATTTCAGACCAATGGCTGTCCAGTCTCTTAATAATAATAATAATAATAATAATAATAATAATAATAATAATAATGATGAAGGTGGGAGGGACCTTGGAGGTCATCTAGTCCAACCCTCTGCTCAGGCAGGAAACCCTACACCATTTCGGACAAACGGCTGTCCAGTCTCTTCTTCAAAACTTCCAGTGTTGGAGCATTCACCGCTTCTGGAGGCAGGTGGTTCCACGGGTTAATTGTTCTCACTGTCAGGAAGTTTCTCCTTAGTTCTGGGTTGCTTCTCTCCTTGCTGAGTTTCCACCCGTTGCTTCTTGTCCTGCCTTCAGGCACCTTGGAGAACAGCTTGATTCCCTCTTCTTTGGGGCAGCCCCTGAGATATTGGAACGCTGCTATCCTGTCCCCCCTCGTCCTTCTCTTCGTTAAACTAGACAGTCCCAATTCCAGCAGCCGTTCCTTATAAGCTTTAGCCTCCAGTCCCCTAATCATCCCTGTTGCTCTTCTCTGCACTCTTTCTAGAGTCTCAACATCTTTTTGACATCGCGGGGACCAAAACTGGATGCCGGATTCCAAGGGTGGCCTTACCAAGGCCTTGTAAAGTGGTAGTAACCCTTCACCTGATCTTGCTTCTATCCCTCTGTTGGGGCAGCCGAGCACTGCGTTGGCCTTTTTGGCAGCTGCAGCCCACGGCTGGCTCCTATTTAAGGGACTGTGCACTAAGACTCCGAGGTCCCTCTCCCAGTTGCTACTATTGAGAAAGGTACCCCCGATACCAGACACGTCAAACCCGAGGCCCGGGGTCTGGATGCGGCCCGCGAAGTGGTTTCATGTCGCCTGCGAAGCCACCCTGGAAACAGTGAGGGAACGGCCCCCGCTGCCTTGGCCCTGCCCAAGGCCGACTGGGAGGCAATGTACAATTTTGCAGTGGCCAAGACGCATGACCCACAGACTAGTGTGAGGACCCGGGGTGCAAAACCTCATACACTTCCCGAGCTCCGCGACAGTTTGGGACTCTGGAACCCCAGGGTCGAAAAAGCCCGGCGTATCCACCACCACCACCTTCCTGCCATTCCACAGGCTCTCCTCCCTCTGGCAAGTCTTTGTTGGTGACCAAAAACTCAACCTAGACTCAAAGACGTTGCTTCCCAGGACGGTGTTTCCCGTCGCCCTTTTCCCACTTCCGGTGCTGCCCACCAGGACGATCCTCTGATCAGGCCCTGCAACCCCAAAGGGGAGAAGAAATAAGACGGGGACCCGGTCGGCAGCGTACGGCCATCGCACCCTGTTCCCGCCCCTACCCCATCCCACCATCCCTCCACCACCACCCCCCGGGCCCAAGACTTTACCTCGGAGGCTTCCAGCCATTTCCGGACCACGCCTTTCTTTGAAGTGGTTTATGTCCGCCCTCAGCATGTCCTCCGTGTAGCAAGTCGCATCCCCGTTCTTGTACACGAGCTGATCGATCATCCGCATCAGTTCGGCCACCTGAGCCTCCCGTTCTTCTCCTTTGGCCTTGTTGTTGAAGGCCAGGCAGCGGTGCCCACAGTAGGCCACCAGTTCCCGAAGCGCGACGTTTTCTTTGGATATGAATTCCTCCAGCGTCTCCCCTTCCAGGTCCTCCTTGCGGGTGAACAAAAGGATCAGGTAATTCTTGCCTTTGCGACCGAACACCTCTTTGACCAGCTGAAGCATCTCCTTCTCCTCCCGGGTGAAATAGCCAATACGCATGACCCACAGAATAACGTGGGGGCCCGGGGTGCAAAACTTCATAGACTTCATGAGCTCCATCACAGTTTGGGCCTCTGGAACCCCAGGGTCGAAAAAGCCCGGCGTATCCACCACCACCACCTTCCGGCCATTCCACAGGCTCTCCTCCCTTTGGGAAATCTTTGTTGATGACCTAAAACTCAACCTAGACTCAAAGACGTTGTTTCCCAGGATGGTGTTTCCCGTCGCACTTTTCCCACTTCCGGTTTTGCCCACCAGGACGATCCTCTGATCAGGCCCTGCAATCCCAAAGGGGAGAAGAAACAAGACGGTGACCCGGTCGGCAGCGTACGGCCATCGCACCCTGTGCCCGCCCCTACCCCATCCCACCCCCCCTCCACCTCCACCCTCCGGGCCCAAGACTTTACCTTGGAGGTTTCTAGCCATTTCCAGACCAGTTGCACAGCGCCAATCTCGGGGGTTGCTGCGTGAACGGCGAAACGGGATGAGCCAAAGGAGAGGCTGCCTCGCTCGGAGGTTCCCCCCTAGAAGACACAAGCGGGAATTGGGGGGGCAAAGAGAGTCCCCCCCTCCCAACGGCCCTTGAGGCCGAGTCGTCCTGTTCCTGAACCGGCTGGGGGATGCAGGAGACTGAGTGACACACCAGTGAACTGACCTAGGAGACAGTTCGCACCCCTTCCTGGACCCCCTTTTGCTTGACCCCCTTTCCTGGACTCTCTTCCTGGACCCCCATCCATGACCACTTTCTTGGGGCCCCTTCTGGGACATTCTTCCTGGATCCCTTTCCCAGACCCTCTTTCTTGACCCCTTTTCTGGACCCCCTTCCTGGACCCTCTTCCTGGACTCTCTTCCTTGACCCCTTTCCCAGACCCCCTTCCTGGACCCCTTTTCTGGACCCCCTCCCTGGACCCCTTTCCTTCCTCCTCCAGGAGTGTTCCCCTCTCTCACAACCATACAGCGATTCCCCAGGAAGGCCTCGTCTTACGACACATCCTTTCGTGACCGTGGCCTCAAATGTCATCCAACTGGGCAGCCTCCCTTAGCAACGTAAACTTGGGCCTCAGTTATGGCTGGTAAGCTGAGGACCACCTGTCCTTCTTGTCAAGACCACCCCTGTCGAGAGTTTGGGGGAGAGGGACGCCTTCCCCCGGCATCCCGCGCAGACCCCCAAAGGCGGCAGAAGGGTTGCTGGAGAAGACAGGCAGAACTGGAGCTCCCCCATGTGGCCGCCCACCGACGGTATTCCAGTTTCTGTGCTGGGCAGAGGTAGAGTAGAATAGAGCTGGAAGGGACCTTGGAAGTCATCTAGTCCAGCCTCCGCGCTCGAGCAGGAGAAACTAGGTCCTACACCATCTCAGACAAGTGACTGTCTAGAATAGAATAGAATAGAATAGAATAGAATAGAATAGAGTAGAGTAGAATAGAATAGAATAGAATAGAATAGAATAGAATAGAATAGAATAGAATAACTTCCGGTGGATCAAGCCGCGATGATGGCGGCTTTCTTAGAAGCTGCTCGTTCCCGGATCGTGTAAAAGCCGGCGAGACTTTGATAATCAGCTGTCCCACGGCTTGAATCTCTTCCCTGGGAGAAAGGGAAGAGAAGAGCCACTCAGGTAGAGGAAGAGCTCCCCTGGATCCCCTATAATTTTGGAGATCGGAGGGTAGAGCTCCCTCGGAGCCTAAGCCAACTCCGCGCTCCAGGATGTCTTTGTTCTGAAGTTCTGGGACGAAGCAAGACGCCGCTCCCACATCTGCTTTTTTGGGTGGCTTTGTGAGTATTTATATGCAGACGGAGCAAACCAGGAGAAAGTGGATTTAGGATTGATTGTGACTTTAACTCCTGCAAGTATCTTCTCCCTTTTTATTGTTTACTTTCCCCTTTTGAAGAAGAAAGGGAAAGTGAAAGGCAAAATGGCGACTATCTTTCTTGTTTGATTTTGCAACAAAGTTAAAAGTTGGTTACAGTTTATGTTTCAAATATAGAGTCAAGAATCTTGTTCCTCTTTTCTCTTTTTCCTTTTTTTTCTCTTTTTTACTATTATTATTATTTAAAGAACTGTGATATTATAGAGGCAAGAATTTTGCTCCTTTGAATTTAAGAGAATGGCTTCAAAACGTTTGGTCTCAGTTCCTAAAGCTTCTATCTCCTCTCCAATGACTCAACCTGTTTCTCAGGCTAAACCAAAGTAACCCCCACCCTCCCCTCCTCCTGCAATTTCTCTTAAAGATTTACAAGAAGCTTTAAAAATGAATGCTTTGGATATTAAAGAGGAGGTAAAAGACCTTATAATTGCAGAGAGGGCTATTACAGAAGAATTATTGGAGAAAAAAATAAGGAAGTCATAGAGGATATATTATTTGCGTTTCAAGGTCTTGCTTTGCATATTGAAAGGATTGATGATAAAATGGAGAAGATTACTGAAAATGAAACAAGACTGGAATCTAGAATGGAGGAAGTGGAGAACAAGATTGAATCTACACAGGATGAACAAACTATTTCACAATAAAGAGAAATGGAGTTTGCATTGCACATCAGGGGATTGAAAGAAAACATGCAGGAAGATTTAAAGATGCTTATTGTTAAAGATATTGCTTTTAATCTTGGATGGAGACCAGAAGCAGTTGGGAATGAGATAGAAAAATTTTTTAGAGTCAGCTCACGGGTTGCTAGACAGAGAAACCTACCAAGAGATGTGGTCATTTATTTTTCCAGAAGATCTATTCGCAATGAAATTATACAGGCTTTTTATAAACAGAGGTTTCAAATTGCAGCCCAAGATGTGATAATTTTAAAAGAAATATGTCCAAAAATTTTAAGAGGCAGAAAAGATTTCACCTTTTGTCTGATGAGTTAAAACATCGCCAAATCCAGTTCAGATGGGAGATTCCAAGAGGAATAGTAGTGAATTATAATGGAACACGTTACAGATTAACTACAGTTTCAAAGGCAAGAGATTTTTATTATTCTATTTTAGGTTAAAGACTGTATGATTAAATGGGCTCAGAATATCCAGGAACCGATCCCATTGGATTTATGGGAGATAATTTGGATCAGAAATGTTAAATTTAGACAAGCCCAAAATTTGAGGGAAAATTTTTATAAACTGTTTTATATGTGGCATTTAGATCCTAAAAAATTATCTTGTATGTACTTTAATTTACAACCCAAATGTTGGAGATGTGGTAATACAGATGCGACATATTTTCATGTTTGGTGGAATTGTAAAAAAGTAAAGGCTTTTTGGATTATGATTTCGTGGAATATTCAAAAGATTTTTAAAAGGAAGATAAAGTTTACTCCTCAATTATTCCTATTGGGTATTTTTGTGGATTTAGATGACAAAGAAACTATTTTAATGTTGAATTTATTAACTGCAGCAAGGTTACTAGTAGGTTCATATTGGAAGAAAGATTTGTTGCCTACTCTAGAAGAATGGATATCTAAAGTTTCTAATTTTGCAGAAATGGCCAAAATTTCTGCTTATTTAAAGCATCATACACAAGTAAGATATATTATTGTATGGAGAAGATGGATAGATTATATTCAGAAGAAGTACGGGACTACAAAGTTTCATTTATTTTATGAGTAAATTTTATAGTAAATTTTGTATAACAGACTTGTTTATGATGATGTAATTTAAGAGGAGTTAAGGGCTAAGTATGATTTTTTTTCTTTTCTTTTTTTTCTTCTTTTTTCTTTTTGTTATTGTATATTGTTAATTTTGTTATTAATAACCTGTACTCTGCTCTGGGAAGTGAGGGGGGGGGTTGAGGGTGGGTGGGTGGGAGAGTGGGTAAGTAGGCAGAATAGGATAATATAGATATGATAATTTACGAGAGACATGCTGCTTGGGCACTTCCCCTACGCTGTATTCCTGTATTTGAGAGGGATGAGAGGAGAGGAAGGTGAAGGGAGGAAGTAGGATGGTAAGAGGAGAAGGGGAGGGGAAGAGAGTAGGTGGGGAGGAGGGAAGGGGGGGAAGGTATTAGAGAGGGTGGATGCAGCGTGGGGCGAAGGAGCAAGCGGCACCTATGATTATGGTTATGGTTATTTTGTAAAGTGAATTTTGCTGTATATGTTGAATAAATGGAAAATAAAAAAAATTCTATTAAAAAAAAGAATAGAATAGAATAGAACAGAATAGAATAGAACAGAATAGAGGAATGAAGAATAGAATATAATAGAATATAGAAAAGGAATATAATAGAATAGAGAATTAATAGTATAGAACAGAAGAATAGAATAGAATAGAATAGAATAGAATAGAATAGAATAGAATAGAATAGAATGGAATGGAATGGAATGGAATGGAATGGAATGGAATGGAATAGAGGAATGAAGAATAGAATATAATAGAATATAGAAAAGGAATATAATAGAATAGAGAATTAATAGTATAGAACAGAAGAATAGAATAGAATAGAATAGAATGGAATGGAATGGAATGGAATGGAATGGAATGGAATAGAGGAATGAAGAATAGAATATAATAGAATATAGAAAAAGAATATAATAAAAGAGAATTAATAGAAGAGAACAGAACAATAGAATGGAACAGAAGAATAGAATAGAATAGAATAGAATAGAATAGAATAGAATAGAATAGAATAGAATGGAGAATAGAATAGAATAGAATAGAACAGAACAGAATAGATAGAATAGAATGGAAAATGGAATGGAATGGAATGAAAAATATAGAATAGAATAGAATAGAATAGAATAGAATAGAATAGAATAGAATAGAATAGAATAGGGAATGGAATGAAGAATAGAATATAGAATATAAAGACAGAATAGAATAGAATAGAATAGATGGAAGGGACCTTGGAGGTCATCTAGTCCAACCCCCTGCTCAGGCAGGAAACCCTATACCATTTCAGACATTCTATATAGAATTTAGAGAACAGAACAGAACAGAACAGAACAGAACAGAATAGAATAGAATAGAGAATGGAAAATGGAATGGAATGAAGAATATAAAATAAAATAGAATATAGAATGTAGACTAGAATATAGAATATAGAATGTAGAATATAGAATATAAATATAGAATAGAATGGAAAATGGAATGGAATGAAGAATATAAAATAAAATAGAATATAGAATAGAATGTAGAACATTATAAAATAGAATAGAATGTAGAATGTAGAATATAAATATAGAATATAGAATAGAATAGAATATTGAAAGGAAGGAGAATAGAATAGAATAGAATAGAATAATAGAAGAGAATAATAGAAGAGAAGAGAAGAGAAGAGGAGAGAAGAGAAGAGAAGAGGAGAGAAGAGAAGAGAAGAGAAGAGGAGAGGAGAGAAGAGAAGAGAAGAGAAGAGAAGAGGAGAGAAGAGAAGAGAAGAGGAGAGGAGAGAAGAGAAGAGAAGAGAAGAGAAGAGGAGAGGAGAGAAGAGAAGAGAAGAGGAGAGGAGAGAAGAGAAGAGAAGAGAAGAGAAGAGAAGAGAAGAGAAGAGAAGAGAGAATGGAAAATGGAATGGAATGAAGAGAAGAGAAGAGAGGAGAAGAGAAGAGAAGAGAGAATGGAAAATGGAATGGAATGAAGAATATAGAAGAGAAGAGAAGAGAAGAGAAGAGAAAAGAGAAGAGAAGAATAGAATAGAATAGAATAGAATAGAATAGAAAATATGGAAGAGAAGAGAATAAGAGAAGAGAAGAGAATAAGAGAAGAGAAGAGAAGAGGTGCTTCTGTGCCCCCACCTGTTGGGAAGCCCCCTCCCTCTCCCTCCCCCTCCTTCCTCGGCCTTCCTTTGCTAAGACGGCGGGAGGGGATCCCGAGGGATTCAGCCCTCCGCTTCCCCGCCTTAGGATCTCGGCTATCCAGCTCCACCCGTTGAGCCCCCTCCCTCCCCCCCTCCCCCTCTGACAGCCTCTCCCCTCCCTTTCCCTCCCCTAACAGGAGGGTCTCGGCTCTCCCACCCACCCGTTGGGCGGGGGGGGCTCTCCCAGAAACGAGGAACGACTGGATGCCCTCGGAAGGAGCCCCCCCTCCCTTTCGCCCAGGTCCACTTCTCCTGCCCCAGCCAGGCCCCCTCTTGGCGCTTCTGGGGAGCGGAGGGCGTCTCACCTGGACGGAGGGACCGGTTGATCCCCGCCGGCTGGATCCGCTGCTCTCCCAGGCCGCCTCTCGGCCGGATCTCCTCGCCCTTTGAACGGCGGGTGGATCCTTGACGACGGGGAAAGGAGAACCCCAGCGGGAGGGGGGAGATCACCCGACAGGGAGGGCCGGGAAGCAGATCCCGAGGGAAGTCTGGATCCGGGATCCCCAAGCAGGCAGCCCCGCCAGGCCGGAGAAGAGCTCCACGGCCGCCCGAAAGGCGGAGAGATCTTCGGATCTTCCAGCTGAGCCGCCGGTGGATCCCAGGAAGCAACCGGGGGCGTCAAACGCAGCCACCCACCTGGGATCTTGTCCGGACCCCACCTGGGCGCGGGAGGGACAAGGGTGTGTGTCTGTGTGTGTGTGTGTGTGTGTGTGTGTGTGTGTGTGTGTGTGTGTGTGTGTGTGTGTGTGTGTGTGTGTGTGTGTGTGTGTCTTCCCATCCCCTCTTCGCTGTGCCTCGCTTTCCCTTTTGGCTTCCTGCTCCGGGATCCACCCGGCGATCGCTCCGAAGACGGTGATTGGCAGCTGGCCAGCAGGGGAGGGAGGGAGTTAGGGAGGGAGGGAGGGCTCCCAGGCTTCCGGTCGTGGTCGACGATCCTAGTCCAACCCCCTGCTGGAGCAGGAGACCCTCGCAGAATCACAGAATGACTTACAGAAGGGACCTCGGAGGCCATCTAGTCCAACCCCCTGCTCCAGCAGGGGACCCGGACAGAATCCTAGGACAGTTGAATGGGACCTCGGAGGTCATCTAGTCCAACCCCCTGCTCCAGCAGGGGACCCTCGCAGAATCACAGAATGACTTACAGAAGGGACCTCGGAGGCCATCTAGTCCAACCCCCTGCTCCAGCAGGAGACCCGCCCAGAATCCTAGAAGGAGAGTCGGAAGGGACCTCGGAGGCCATCTAGTCCAACCCCCTGCTCCAGCAGGAGACCCGCCCAGAATCCTAGAAGGAGAGTCGGAAGGGACCTCGGAGGCCATCTAGTCCAACCCCCTGCTCCAGCAGGGGACCCTTGCAAAATCATAGAATGAGTTATAGAAGGGACCTCAGAGGCCATCTAGTCCAACCCCCTGCTGGAGCAGGAGACCCTCCCAGAATCATAGAATGAGTTACAGAAGGGACCTCGGAGGTCATCTAGTCCAACCCCCTGCTCCAGGAGACCCTCCCAGAATCATAGAATATAAGGCACCTCGGAGGTCATCTAGCCCAACCCCTTGCTCGAGTAGGAGACCCGGACAGAATCCTAGAAGGACAGTTGGAAGTGACCGTGGAGGTCATCTAGTCCAACCCCCTGATGGAGCAGGAGACCAGGACACAATCCTAGAAGGACAGTTGGAAGGGACCGTGGAGGTCATCTAGTCTAACCCCCTGCTCCAGCAGGAGACCCTTGCAGAATCATAGAATGAGTTATAGAAGGGATCTCGGAGGCCATCTAGTCCAACCCCGTGCTCGAGCAGGAGACCCGGACACAATCCTAGAAGGACCGTTGGAAGGGACCTCGGAGGTCATCTAGTCCAACCGTCCGATCGAGCAGGAGACCCAGACAGAATCCTAGAAGGGCAGAGCTGGAAGGGACCCTGGAGGTCTTCTAGTCCAACCCGCTGTTCTAGCGGGAGATTTCCGGACAAACCGCGGTTGCGGACTCAGATTGAAAGCCTCCGCTTTTTCTCCTCGGAGCCCCCACCCCACCCCCCCGCAAGTCTCCCCCTTGCCTTTGGGCCGCCCCATTTGCGACCCTTCCCCACCTCTCTCCCTCCCCCTTAACTGGAGGCCCCGCCCCTCCCCTCCCTCCCTCCCTCCCCTCCTCGGGAAGGAAGCTGCATCTGAATAGCGGAGGAAAGCGAAAGTCTCCGGACGGCGGCGCTGCCTGGAAATCACGTGATCGAAAGGAAAAGGAGACCCAGAACGACCCCCCCCGCCCCCTCCCGCCCCCCCCCTGACCAGCCACAGGAAACGGGCTATTTTTTCCCTCCGGGTTTATTAATCGCACAACGGCCGCTTCGGGCTGGGTCGCCTCCCCCCCCTTCTCTCCTCCCCCCCCGCCTCCTCCCAGCAGCCTTTCCATCGGAACAGAGCTGGAAGGGATCTTGGAGGTCATCCAGCCCAACCCGCTGCTCGAGCCGGAGACCCTCAGAGAATTACACAGCTGGAAGGGACCTTGAAGGTCATCTGGTCCAACCCCGACTCCAGCATAAGAAAGTAGGAGGGCACCTCGGAGATCATCTAGTCCACCCCTCTGCTAGAGCAGGACACCGTTGCCGAATGGCAAAATAACAGTTGGAAGGTCTCTTAGAGAATTACATAGCTGGAAGGGACCTTGGAGGTCATCTGGTCCAACCTTCGGCTCCAGCAGGAGACCCTCACGACATAAGAGAGTAGGGGGGCACCTCGGAGGTTATCTAGTCCACCCCTCTGCTAGAGCAGGACACCGTTACCGAACGGCAAAATAACAGTTGGAAGGTCTCTTAGAGAATTACATAGCTGGAAGGGACCTTGGAGGTCATCTGGTCCAACCTTCGGCTCCAGCAGGAGACCCTCACGACATAAGAGAGTAGGGGGGCACCTCGGAGGTTATCTAGTCCACCCCTCTGCTAGAGCAGGACACCGTTACCGAACGGCAAAATAACAGTTGGAAGGTCTCTTAGAGAATTACATAGCTGGAAGGGACCTTGGAGGTCATCTAGTCCAACCCACGGCTCCAGCAGGAGACCCTCACGACATAAGAGAGTAGGAGGGCACCTCGGAGGTCATCTAGTCCACCCCTCACCCCACCCCCCTCTAGAGCAGGACACCGTTACAGAACGGCAAAATAACAGTTGGAAGGTCTCTTAGAGCTCTTCTAGTCGAGCCCCTTGCTTGAGCAGGAGACCCGTACAGAGTCATCGAATAATGGAGTGGGAAGGGACCTCGGAGGTCATCTAGTCCAGCCGTTTGCTCAAGCAGGGAGACCCTTACAAAATAAGCGAGTAGAAAGGCACGTCGGAGGTCATCCAGTCCAGCCCGGCTACTCGAGCAGGAGACCCTGACAGAATCATAGAGGGACAGCGTTGGGAGGGATCTTGGAGGTCATCTAGTCCAGCCCCCGGCTGAAGCAGCAAAATACAAAATAAGAGAGTAGGGAGGCACCTCGGAGGTCATTTAGTCCACCCCCCCTGCTAGAGCAGGCGACTCTTAGAGACCGGCAAAATAACAGTTGGAAGGGATCGTAGAGGTCATCTAGTCGATCCCCCCCCGGCTCGAGCTGGAGATTCCGGACAAAAAGCGGTCCAGACTCTTCTTGGAAGACTCCGCTTTTTCTCCCCAGAGCGCCCCTCCCCTCCCCCAGTCTCTCCGCCCCATCGGCGACCCTTCCCCACCTCTCTCCCCCCCTTAACTGGAGGCCGGCCCCCTCCCCTCCCTCCCTCCCCCTCCCCTCCCGGGAAAGAAGCCGCCTCTGAATAGCGGGTTGGACTAGATGACCTCCGAGGTCCCTTCCAGCTCTGTGACTCTGTTGTTTTCTACTGCTCGAGCAGGCGGTTGGGCTAGATGACCTCCAGGGACCCTTCCAACTCTCCTTCTACGATTCTGTCAGGGTCACCTGCTCGAGCCGGGGGTTGGACTGGATGACCTCCGAGGCCCCTTCCAGCTCTCTGGCTCTACTGTTTTCTAAGGGTCTCCTGCTCGAGCCAGGGGGTCGGGCTAGATGACCTCCAGGGACCCTTCCAACTCTCCTTCTAGGATTCTGTCAGGGTCACCTGCTCGAGCCAGGGGTTGGACTGGATGACCTCCGAGGCCCCTTCCAGCTCTGTCGCTCCGTGTAAGGGGAGAGCCAAAGAGCGGACGAAAGCGAAAGTCTCTCGGCGGCGGCGCTGCCTGGAAATCACGTGATCGAAAAGAAGAGCCCCCCCCCCCGGTGCAAAAACCAGGCTCGCTTCCTCTGCTCTTTGCTTTGCAGGGCGCCCCTCCCCCTCCCCGCCTCCCCCCCAGCAGCCTTTCCATCGGAACGGAGCGGGAAGGAGCCTCGGAGGTCATCCAGACCGACCCCCCCCCCCGCTCGAGCAGGAGACCCCGACAGAGTCACAGAATCACAAGAATTGGAAGGGACCTCGGAGGTCAACTAGCCCAGCCCCCTGCTCCAGCCGGAGACCCTGAGAGAATCAGAGAATAACAAGAGTTGGAAGGGACCTCGGAGGTCATCTAGCCCAGCCCCCTGCTCCAGCCGGAGACCCTGACAGAATCAAAGAACAACAAGAGTTGGAAGGGACCTCAGAGGTCATCTAGTCCAGCCCCCTGCTCCAGCCAGAGACCCTGAGAGAATCACAGAATAACAAGAGCGGAAGGGACCTCGGAGGTCATCTAGTCCAGCCCCCTGCTTGACCAGGGAGACCCTGTACAGAAACAGAGAATAACAAGAGTTGGAAGGGAGGTCCCTTCCGGCTCTGTCTTTCTACTATTTTCTAAGGGTCTCCTGCTCGAGCAGGGGGTTGGGCTAGATGACCTCCGGGGTCCCTTCCAGCTCTGTTCCTCTTATGAGTCTGGAAGGGTCTTCTCCTCGAGCAGGGGGTTGGACTGGATGACCTCCAGGGTCCCTTCCCACTCTGTTCTCTTATGATTCTGGAAGGGTCTCCTGCTCGAGCAGGGGGTTGGACTGGATGACCTCTGGGGTCCCTTCCCACTCTGTTCCCCTGCTCGCGCTGATAGACCGGTTCTGAGGTTTTGCTGGTTGAAGCAACACAGGAAACCAGAAGGTGCCTGTTAAGTTTTACGTGTTTATGCAGCCGAACAGAGACGGACCCCCTCTAAATGAGGGAAGACCCCCCCCCCAATGATAAGCAATCCTTGTATTTATTCTGTGTAATTACAGAAGCCACCCGTCCCGCAAAGCTGACGCCTGTAAGAGAAAGATTGCATCCGGGAAGTCTGGCACTTTGCAGATAAGAAGGGAGAGAGCAGAAGGAGCTACACACGTTGGTGTTCCCTAAAGGTATCGTTTTGTTCTCGGGTGGGTTTCGGACGTTGGGTGTTGTCCTTGCTGTCCTTTCCTGACCCTCCACCCAGGACTCTGCAAGTAAGTGGTCAAAGAGAGAGAGGCCAACTGTGTGTATTCACAATTAACACATAATAATAATAATAATAATAATAATAATAATAATAATAATAATAATAAAGTTGGAAGGGACCTTGGAGGTCATCTAGTCCAGTCCTCTGCTCCGGCAGGAATCCCTACACCATTTCAGACAAATGACTGTCCAATCTCTTCTTCTTCTTCATCATCATCATCCTCATCCTCATCATCATAGACTGAGTACAAGCAGCGGCATGACAAAGTAGCAACAATGGTGCATTGGAAGATCTGCAAAAAATATCATTTGCCTGTAAGCAAAAACCGGTGGGATCATAAAATAGAGAAAGTCATAGAAAATGATAAAATTAAACTGCTCTGGGACTTCAGAATTCAAACAGACAAGCACCTGCAACATAACACCCCAGACTTAACAATTGTCGATAAGAAAGACAAAAAAGTCTGGATAGTGGATGACGAGAAAGAGCTGGAGAAGATCACAAAATACAAAGACCTACAAATAGAAATAGAAAGACTGTGGCAAAAGCAAGCAAGGGTAGTACCAATAGTCATAGGCGCCTTGGGTGCAATCCCAAAACAACTGGAGCACCACTTGAACACCATTGGCATTGACAAATTTGCTATTAGTCAATTGCAAAAGGCGGCCTTATTAGGAACTGCTGCCATCCTGCGACGATACCTGTAATACCATCAAACATCCACATCTGCCTATCCCAGGTCCTGGGGAAGGACTCGATAGGTAGACAAAATGCCAAATCCAGTCTGAACATCTGGCTGACTGTGCGATGATCCATAATAATAATAATAATAATAATAATAATAATAATAATAATAATAATAATAATAATAATAAAGTTGGAAGGGACCTTGGAGGTCATGTAGTCCAACCCCCTGCTCAGGCAGGAAACCCTACACCGTTTCGGACAAATGGCTGTCCAGTCTCTTCTTCAAAACTTCCAGTGTTGGAGCATCCACCGCTTCTGGAGGCAGGTTGTTCCACGGGGTAATTGTTCTCACTGTCAGGAAGTTTCTCCTTAGTTCTAAGTTGCTTCTCTCCTTGCTGAGTTTCCATCCGTTGCTTCTTGTCCTGCCTTCAGGCGCTTTGGAGAATAGCTTGACTGCCTCTTCTTTATGGCAGCCCCTGAGATACTGGAAGACTGCTATCCTGTCCCCCCTCGTCCTTCTCTTCATTAAACTAGACAGACCCAATTCCAGCAACCGTTCCTTATATGTTTTAGCCTCCAGTCCCCTAATCATCTTTGTTGCTCTTCTCTGCACTCTTTCTAGAGTCTCGGCATCTTTTTGACATCGCGGGGACCAAAACTGGATGCCGGATTCCAAGGCTGGCCTTACCAAGGCCTTGTAAAGTGGTAGTAACCCTTCGCCTGATCTTGATTCTATCCCTCTGTTGACGCAGCCCAGCACTGGGTTGGCCTTTTTGGCAGCTGCAGCCCACGGCTGGCTCCTATTTAAGGGATTGTCCACTAGGACTCCGAGGTCCCTCTCCCAGTTGCAACTCTTGAGCAAGGAACCCCCATACCAGACACGTCAAACACGAGGCATCCGGGGGCCGGATGCAGCCCGTGAAGTGGTTTCATGTGGCCTGCAAAGCCATCCCGGAAACAAGCAAGGGACCGCCCCCTGCCGTGTGGGCCCCGCCCCCTGGGTGCATGCTGGGCAGGGGTCACCCTTTGCGAGGGACGAAGAAATGGACCGTGCCTTGGCGCTTGCCCCGGACCCCCCACCCTCTTCTGCCAGAGACCCCCAGATCTGTCCCACTCCTGCCCAGGCCCCCCACAGGCACCCTTGACGCGAACGATGTGGAGTTGGCCCCGCCCACCCAGTAGGCCACGCCCACTCCATGCACACCCACCCAGTAAGCTGCACCCACCCGGCCCCCCCAAGGGCAACCGCAATGCTGATGCGGCCCTCCATGAAATTGAGTTTGACACACACACCCCCCGCCCTACACTATACCTGTGCATTTGGTTTTTCTCGCCCAAATGTAGAACCTAAATGTAGAATGGCTGGTCATCGGAGCAGGGGGGTTGGGCTGGATGACCTCCAGGGTCCCTTCCCAACTCTCTTCTTTTCCCAGCTCGCTCTTCACCCCACCCACCCCTCCTCCAAAGTCAAACAAACCACACACAGCCTCTTTCCTAAGCAAGGAGGAGATTTAATTGGAGCTTTGGTTGAAACAGAAGTGCCCTCCCAGTGAGTCCATGTCGGCCCATGGAAGGCAGGAAGGAAGGAAGGAAGGAAGGAAGGAAGGAAGGAAGGAAGGAAGGAAGGAAGGAAGGAAGGAAGGAAGGAAGGATGGAAGGAAGGAAAGAAGGAAGGAAGGAAGGAAGGAAGGAAGGAAGGAAGGAAGGATGGAAGGAAGGAAAGAAGGAAGGAAGGAAGGAAGGAAGGAAGGAAGGAAGGAAGGAAGGAAGGAAGGAAGGAAGGAAGGAAGGAAGGAAAGATGGAAGGATGGAAGGAAGGAAGGAAAGAAGGAAGGAAGGAAGGAAGGAAGGAAGGAAGGAAGGAAGGAAGGAAGGAAGGAAGGAAGGAAGGAAGGAAGGAAGATGCCAGGCAACCGTTCCAAAAACAGAGATTCCGCTCAGGAAAACGAGAAAAGTGAGAAAAAACCTCAAGGCTCTCCTTGCCTTGATGGTCTTCGGCACCAGCCGGAGCGAACGGGAGACGTTGTCAAGATTCTGCGACTTATAATTCATAATATTTTTCGTCTCGGCGGTTTCCTGTCCTGCTCGACCTCAACGGACGGACCGACGGGGAAGCCCCAAAGAGTCTGTGCTTCTAAAGGGACAGGGGTGCAGGCTGGGAGCAAATTCGGCTGGGGGGGCTGGCTAGTTGATATGGGGAGGGGGCGGGATCTTCCTCTGCCCTTGGAAGAAACTCCTGTCATCTGAGGGGAGGAAGTGGGTTCTCCGGAGAAGGAATCGGCTCAGGGTGACTCCGCCACCCATCTCGGACTTTGGGGTTCTTCGGAGGTCTCCTGGCGAGGGCTGGGTTGCAACTAAAAGGGGGGGAAATGCAGGGTTGTGGCCTTGGACAGGGCTACCGCCTTGGAGCAGAGAGGCTTTTCGGCGTCCGTTAGAGGAGACGACACGAGGAGAGGCCACGCCTTTCTTTGAAGTGGTTTATGTCCGCCGTCAGCATGTCCTCCGTGTAGCAAGTCGCATCCCCGTTCTTGTACACGAGCTGATCGATCATCCGCATCAGTTCGGCCACCTGAGCCTCCCGTTCTTCTCCTTTGGCCTTGTTGTTGAAGGCCAGGCAGCGGTGCCCACAGTGGGCCACCAGTTCCCGAAGCGCGACGTCTCTCTGGGATATGAACTCCTCCAGCGTCTCCCCTTCCAGGTCCTCCTTGCGGGTGAACAAAAGGATCAGGTAATTCTTGCCTTTGCGACCGAACACCTCTTTGACCAGCTGAAGCCTCTCCTTCTCCTCCTGCGTCCAACAGCCAGGACGCAGGACGCACAGAATAGCGTGGGGACCCGGGGTGCAAAACTTCATAGACTTCACGAGCTCCGTCACAGTTTGGGACTCTGGAACCCCAGGGTCGAAAAAGCCCGGCGTATCCACCACCACCACCTTCCGGCCATTCCACAGGCTCTCCTCCCTTTGGCAAGTCTTTGTTGGTGACCTATAACACCACCTAGACTCAAAGACGTTGCTTCCCAGGATGGTGTTTCCCGTCGCGCTTTTCCCACTTCCGGTGCTGCCCACCAGGACGATCCTCTGATCAGGCCCTGCAACCCCAAAGGGGAGAAGAAAGAAGACGGTGACTCGGTCGGCAGCGTACGGCCATCGCACCCTGTGCCCGCCCCTACCCCATCCCACCCCCCCGCCACCCCCCCCGGGCCCAAGACTTTACCTCGGAAGCTTCCAGCCATTTCTGGACAAGTCGCACAGCGCCAATCTCGGGGGTTGCTGCGTGAACAGCGAAAGAGGATGAGCCCAAGGAGAGGCTGTCTCGCTCGGAGGTTCCCCCCTAGAAGACACAGGCGGGAATTGGGGGGGGGGCCAAAGAGGGTCCCCCCCTCCCCCCCGGCCCTTGAGGCCGAGTCGTCCTGTTCCCGAACCGGCTGGGGGACGCGGGAGACTGGGTGACACCCCAGTGAACTGTCCTAGGAGACAGTTTGCACCCCTTCCCGGACCCCCTTCCTGGACTCTCTTCCTGGACCCCCATCCTTGACCCCTTTATTGGGACATTCCGGGACATTCTTCCTGGAGCCCTTTCCCAGACCCTCTTCCTGGACC
The DNA here is from genome assembly GCF_016545835.1 of Crotalus tigris. Taxonomy (NCBI): domain Eukaryota; kingdom Metazoa; phylum Chordata; class Lepidosauria; order Squamata; family Viperidae; genus Crotalus; species Crotalus tigris. The sequence continues at coordinate 232,463 of NW_024096986.1, forward strand.
CCCTTTCTGGAAACCTTTTGTGGACCCTCTTCCTGGACTCTCTTCCTTGATCCTTTTCCCAGACCCTCTTCCTTGACTCCTTTCCTGGACCCCTTTTCTGGACCCCTTTCCCAGACCCCCTCCCTCCCTCCTCCAGGAGTGTTCCCCTCTCTCGCAACCATACAGCGATTCCCCAGGAAGTCCTCGTCTTACGACACGCCCTTTCGTGACCGCGGCCTCAAACGTCATCCAATTGGGCAGCCTCCCTTGACCAATTTCTCCCTTAGCAATGTAAACTTGGGCCTCAGTTATGGCCGGTAAGCCGAGGACCCCCCGTCCTTCTTGCCCAGACCAGCCCTGTCGAGAGTTTGGGGGAGAGGGACGCCTTCCTCCGGCATCCCGCGCAGACCCCCAAAGGCGGCAGAAGTTTCTGGGCTGGGCAGAGGTAGAGTAGAATAGAGCCGGAAGGGACCTTGGAGGTCATCTAGTCCAGCCTCCCCGCTCGAGCAGGAGAAACTAGGTCCTATACCGTCTCAGACAAGTGACTGTCTAGAATAGAATAGAGGAATGAAGAATAGAATAGAATAGAATATAGAAAAGGAATATAATAGAATAGAAAATTAAGAGAATAGAACAGAACAATAGAATAGAATAGAAAATATGGAATGGAATAGAATAGAATAGAACAGAACAGAATAGAAAATTGAATAGAATGGAGTAGAATAATAGAATTAGAATAGAACAATAGAATAGAATAGAGTAGAATAATAGAATAGAATAGAAAATTGAATAGAATGGAGTAGAAGAATAGAATTAGAATAGAATAGAATAGAATAGAATAGAATAGAATAGAATAGAATAGAATAGAATAGAATAGAATAGAATAGAAAATTGAATGGAATGGAGTAGAAGAATAGAATAGAAGAATAGAATAGAATAGAATAGAATAGAATAGAATAGAATAGAACAGAATAGAAAATTGAATAGAATGGAGTAGAATAGAATACAATAGAATAGAATAGAATAGAATAGAATAGAATAGAATAGAATAGAATAGAATAGAATAGAATAGAATAGAACAGAACAGAACAGAATAGAAAATATGGAAGAGAAGAGAAGAGAAGAAGAGAAGAATAGAGTAGAATAGAATAGAATAGAATAGAAAATTGAATGGAATGGAGTAGAATAATAGAATAGAAGAATAGAACAGAATAGAATAGAATAGAAAATTGAATGGAATGGAGTAGAATAATAGAATAGAAGAATAGAATAGAATAGAATAGAAAAGAATAGAATAGAATAGAATAGAATAGAATAGAATAGAATAGAATAGAAAATTGAATGGAATGGAGTAGAATAATAGAATAGAATAGAATAGAATAGAATAGAATAGAATAGAATAGAACAGAATAGAAAATTGAATGGAATGGAGTAGAATAGAATAGAAAATATGGAAGAGAAGAGAAGAGAAGAAGAGAAGAATAGAGTAGAATAGAACAGAATAGAATAGAAAATTGAATGGAATGGAGTAGAATAATAGAATAGAAGAATAAAATAGAATAGAATAGAATAGAATAGAATAGAAAATATGGAAGAGAAGAGAAGAGGAGAAGAATAGAGTAGAATAGAACAGAATAGAATAGAAAATTGAATGGAATGGAGTAGAATAATAGAATAGAAGAATAAAATAGAATAGAATAGAATAGAATAGAACAGAATAGAATAGAAAATTGAATAGAATAGAATAGAATAGAAAATATGGAAGAGAAGAGAAGAGAAGAAGAGAAGAATAGAGTAGAATAGAACAGAATAGAATAGAAAATTGAATGGAATGGAGTAGAATAATAGAATAGAAGAATAAAATAGAATAGAATAGAATAGAATAGAATAGAATAGAACAGAATAGAATAGAAAATTGAATAGAATAGAATAGAATAGAAAATATGGAAGAGAAGAGAAGAGAAGAGAGAATGGAAAATGGAATGGAATGAAGAATATAGAAGAGAAGAGAAGAGAAGAGGAGAGAAGAGAAGAGGAGAGAAGAATAGAATAGAATAGAATAGAATAGAAAATATGGAAGAGAAGAGGAGAGAAGAGAAGAGAATAAGAGAAGAGAAGAGAAGAGAGGTGCTTCTGTGCCCCCACCTGTTGGGAAGCCCCCTCCCTCTCCCTCCCCCTCCTTCCTCGGCCTTCCTTTGCAGAGACGGAGGGAGGGGATCCCGAGGGATTCAGCCCTCCGCTTCCCCGCCTTAGGATCTCGGCTATCCAGCTCCACCCGTTGAGCCCCCTCCCTCCCTCCCCCCCTCCCCCTCTGACAGCCTCTCCCCTCCCTTTCCCTCCCCTAACACGAGGGTCTCGGCTCTCCCACCCACCCGTTGGGCGGGGGGGCTCTCCCAGAAACGAGGACCGACTGGATGCCCTCGGAAGAGCCCTTCGCCTTTCGCCCACTTCTCCTGCCCCAGCCAGGCCCCCTCTTGGCGCTTCTGGGGAGGGGAGGGCGTCTCACCTGGACGGAGGGATCCGATTGATCCCCTTCGGCGGCTGGATCCGCTGCTCTCCCGGGCCGCCTCTCGGCCGGATCTCCTCGCCCTTTGAACGGCGGGTGGATCCTTGACCACGGGGAAAGGGGAACCTCAGCGGGAGGGGGGAGATCCCCCGACAGGGAGGGCCGGGAAGCAGATCCCGAGGGAAGTCTGGATCTGGGATCCCAAGCAGGCAGCCCCGCCAGGCCGGAGAAGAGCTCCACGGCCGCCCGAAAGGCGGAGAGATCTTCGGATCTTCCAGCTGAGCCGCCGGTGGATCCCAGGAAGCAACCGGGGGCGTCAAACGCAGCCACCCACCTGGGATCTTGTCCGGACCCCACCTGGGCGCGGGAGGGACAAGGCTGTGTGTGTGTGTGTGTGTGTGTGTGTGTGTGTGTGTGTGTGTGTGTCTTCCCATCCCCTCTTCGCTGTGCCTCGCTTTCCCTTTTGGCTTCCTGCTCCGGGATCCACCCGGCGATCGCTCCGAAGACGTTGATTGGCAGCTGGCCAGCAGGGGAGGGAGGGAGTTAGGGAGGGAGGGAGGGCTCCCAGGCTTCCGGTCGTGGTCGACGATCCTAGTCCAACCCCCTGCTGGAGCAGGAGACCCTCGCAGAATCACAGAATGACTTACAGAAGGGACCTCGGAGGCCATCTAGTCCAACCCCCTGCTCCAGCAGGGGACCCGGACAGAATCCTAGGACAGTTGAATGGGACCTCGGAGGTCATCTAGTCCAACCCCCTGCTCCAGCAGGGGACCCTCGCAGAATCCTAGACTGAGTTACAGAAGGGACCTCGGAGGCCATCTAGTCCAACCCCCTGCTCCAGCAGGAGACCCTCGCAGAATCACAGAATGAGTTACAGAAGGGACCTCGGAGGCCATCTAGTCCAACCCCCTGCTGCAGCAGGGGACCCTCGCAAAATCACAGAATGACTTACAGAAGGGACCTCAGAGGCCATCTAGTCCAAACCCCTGCTCCAGCAGGAGACCCTCGCAGAATCACAGAATGACTTACAGAAGGGACCTCGGAGGTCATCTAGTCCAACCCCCTGCTGCAGCAGGGGACCCTCCCAGAATCCTAGACTGAGTTACAGAAGGGACCTCGGAGGTCATCTAGTCCAACCCCCTGCTCCAGCAGAGGACCCTCGCAGAATCGTACATTGAGTTACAGAAGGGACCTCGGAGGCCATCTAGTCCAACCCCCTGCTCCAGCAGGAGACCCTCCCAGAATCCTAGAATGAGTTACAGAAGGGACCTCGGAGGCCATCTACTCCAACCCCCTGCTCCAGCAGAGGACCCTCGCAGAATCATACATTGAGTTACAGAAGGGACCTCGGAGGTCATCTAGTCCAACCCCCTGATGGAGCAGGAGACAGAATCCTAGGACAGTTGGAAGGGACCTCGGAGGCCATCTAGTCCAACGCCCTGCTCCAGCAGGGGACCCTCGCAGAATCCTAGAATAAGTTACAGAAGGGACCTCGGAGGTCATCTAGTCCAACCCCCTGCTCCAGCAGGAGACCCTCGCAGAATCCTAGAATGAGTTACAGAAGGGACCTCGGAGGCTATCTAGTCCAACAGTCCGATCGAGCAGGAGACCCAGATAGAATCCTAGAAAGGCAGAGCTGGAAGGGACCCTGGAGGTCTTCTAGTCCAACCCCCGGCTCCAGCGGGAGATTTCCGCACAAACGGCGGTTCCGGACTCAGATTGAAAGCCTCCTCTTTTTCTCCTCGGAGCCCGCCCACCCCCCCCGCAAGTCTCCCCCTTGCCTTTGGGCCACCCCAGCTGCGACCCTTCCCCACCTCTCTCCCTCCCCCCTAACTGGAGGCCCCGCCCCTCCCCTCCCTCCCTCCCCCCCTCGGGAAGGAAGCTGCATCTGAATAGCGGAGGAAAGCGAAAGTCTCCGGGCGGCGGCGCTGCCTGGAAATCACGTGATCGAAAGGAAAGCGAGAGCCAGAACGACCCCCTCCTCCCCCCTCCCGCTCCCCCCCGACCAGCCACAGGAAACGGGCTATTTTTTCCTCCGGGTTTATTAATCGCACAACGGCCGCTTCGGGCTGGGTCGCCTCCCCCCCTTCTCCCCTTCCCCCCCCCCGCCTCCTCCCAGCAGCCTTTCCATCGGAACAGAGCTGGAAGGGACCTTGGAGGTCATCCAGCCCAACCCCCTGCTCGAGCAGGAGACCCTCAGAGAATTGCACGGCTGGAAGGGACCTTGGAGGTCATCTGGTCCAACCCCCGGCTCCAGCAGGAGACCCTCACGACATGAGAGAGTAGGAGGGCACCTCGGAGGTCATCTAGTCCACCCCCACCCCCCCACCCCCGCTAGAGCAGGACAACGTTACCGAATGGCAAAATAACAGTTGGAAGGTCTCTTAGAGAATTACACAGCTGGAAGGGACCTTGGAGGTCATCTGGTCCATCCCCCGGCTCCAGCAGGAGACCCTCACGAAATAAGAGAGTAGGAGGGCACCTCGGAGGTCATCTAGTCCACCCCCCCGCTAGAGCAGGACACCGTTACAGAACCGCAAAATGACAGTTGGAAGGTCTCTTAGAGCTCTTCTAGTCGAGCCCCCTGCTTGAGCAGGAGACCCGTACAGAGTCATCGAATAATGGAGTGGGAAGGGACCTCGGAGGTCATCTAGTCCAACCGTTTGCTCAAGCAGGGAGACCCTTACAAAATAGGCGAGTAGGAAGGGACGTCGGAGGTCATCCAGTCCAGCCCCGCTACTCGAGCAGGAGACCCTGACAGAATCATAGAGGGACAGCGTTGGGAGGGATCTTGGAGGTCATCTAGTCTAGCCCCCGGCTGAAGCAGCAAAATACAAAATAAGAGAGTAGGGAGGCACCTCGGAGGTCATTTAGTCCACCCCCCCTGCTAGAGCAGGCGACTCTTAGAGACCGGCAAAATAACAGTTGGAAGGGATCGTAGAGGTCATCTAGTCGACCCCCCCCGGCTCGAGCTGGAGATTCCGGACAAAAGGCGGTCCAGACTCTTCTTGGAAGACTCCGCTTTTTCTCCCCAGAGCGCCCCTCCCCTCCCCCAGTCTCTCCGCCCCATCGGCGACCCTTACCCACCTCTCTCCCCCCCTTAACTGGAGGCCGACCCCCTCCCCTCCCCTCCCTCCCTCCCCCTCCCCTCCCGGGAAAGAAGCCGCCTCTGAATAGCGGGTTGGACTAGATGACCTCCGAGGTCCCCTCCAGCTCTGTCACTCTGTTGTTTTCTACTGCTCGAGCAGGCGGTTGGGCTAGATGACCTCCGGGGACCCTTCCAACTCTCCTTCTAGGATTCTGTCAGGGTCACCTGCTCGAGCCAGGGGTTGGACTGGATGACCTCCGAGGCCCCTTCCAGCTCTGTCGCTCCGTGTAAGGGGAGAGCCAAAGAGCGGACGAAAGCGAAAGTCTCTCGGCGGCGGCGCTGCCTGGAAATCACGTGATCGAAAAGAAGAGCCCCCCCCCGGTGCAAAAACCAGGCTCGCTTCCTCTGCTCTTTGCTTTGCAGGGCGCCCCTCCCCCTCCCCGCCTCCCCCCCAGCAGCCTTTCCATCGGAACGGAGCGGGAAGGAGCCTCGGAGGTCATCCAGACCGACCCCCCCCCGCTCGAGCAGGAGACCCCGACAGAGTCACAGAATCACAAGAATTGGAAGGGACCTCGGAGGTCAACTAGCCCAGCCCCCTGCTCCAGCCGGAGACCCTGAGAGAATCAGCGAATAACAAGAGTTGGAAGGGACCTCGGAGGTCATCTAGCCCAGCCCCCTGCTCCAGCCGGAGACCCTGACAGAATCAAAGAACAACAAGAGTTGGAAGGGACCTCGGAGGTCATCTAGTCCAGCCCCCTGCTCCAGCCAGAGACCCTGAGAGAATCACAGAATAACAAGAGCGGAAGGGACCTCGGAGGTCATCTAGTCCAGCCCCCTGCTTGACCAGGGAGACCCTTTACAGAAACAGAGAATAACAAGAGTTGGAAGGGAGGTCCCTTCCGGCTCTGTCTTTCTACTATTTTCTAAGGGTCTCCTGCTCGAGCAGGGGGTTGGGCTAGATGACCTCCGGGGTCCCTTCCAGCTCTGTTCCTCTTATGATTCTGGAAGGGTCTTCTCCTCGAGCAGGGGGTTGGACTGGATGACCTCCGGGGTCCCTTCCCACTCTGTTCTCTTATGATTCTGGAAGGGTCTCCTGCTTGAGCAGGGGGTTGGACTGGATGACCTCTGGGGTCCCTTCCCACTCTGTTCCCCTGCTCACGCTGATAGGCCGGTTCTGAGGTTTTGCTGGTTGAAGCAACACAGGAAACCAGACGGTGCCTGTTCAGTTTTACGTGTTTACGCAGCCGAATAGAGAGGAACCCCTCTAAATGAGGGAAGACCCCCCCCCCAATGACAAGCAATCCTTGTATTTATTCTGTGTAATTGCAGAAGCCGCCCGTCCCGCAAAGCTGACGCCCGTAAGAGAAAGACTGCACCCGGGAAGTCTGGCACTTTGCAGATAAGAAGGGAGAGAGCAGAAGGAGCTACACACGTTGGTGTTCCCTAAAGGTATCGTTTTGCTCTCGGGTGGGTTTCGGACGTTGGGTGTTGTCCTTGCTGTCCTTTCCTGACCCTCCACCCAGGACTCTGCAAGTAAGTGGCCAAAGAGAGAGAGGCCATCTGTGTGTATTCACAATTAACACTCTCCCATAATAATAATAATAATAATAATAATAATAATAATAATAATAATAATAATGATAATGATGATGATGTTGGAAGGGACTTTGGAGGTCATCTACTCCAACCCTCTGCTCAGGCAGGAAAACCTACACCATTTCCGACCAATGGCTGTCCAGTCTCATAATAATAATAATAATAATAATAATAATAATAGTAACAAGCAAGGGTAGTACCAATAGTCATAGGCTCCTTGGGTGCAATCCCAAAACAACTGGAGCATCACTTGAACACCATCGGCATTGACCAATTCGCCATTAGTCAGTTGCAAAAGGCGGCCTTGCTAGGAACTGCTTCCATCCTGCGACGATACCTGTAATACCATCAAACATCCACATCTGCCTAGCCCAGGTCCTGGGTAAGGACTCGATAGGTAGACAAAATGCCAAATCCAGTCTGAACATCTGGCTGACTGTGCGATGATCCAATAATAATAATAATAATAATAAAATTTGGAAGGGACCTTGGAGGTCACCTAGTCCAGCCCTCTGCTCAGGCAGGAAACCCTATACCATTTCAGACAAATGGCTGTCCAGTATCATCATCATCATCATCATCATCATCATCATCATCATCATCATCATCAAGTTGGAAGGGACCTTGGAGGTCATCTAGTCCAACCCTCTGCTCAGGCAGGAAACCCTACACCATTTTAGACAAATGGCTGTCCAGTATCATCATCATCATCATCATCATCATCATCATCATCATCATCATCATCAAGGTGGAAGGGACCTTGGAGGTCATCTAGTCCAACCCCCTGCTCAGACAGGAAACCCTATACCATTTCGGACAAACGGCTGTCCAGTCTCTTCTTAAAAACTTCCAGTGTTGGAGCATCCACCGTTTCTGGAGGCAGGTTGTTCCACGGGTTAATTGTTCTCACTGTCAGGAAGTTTCTCCTTAGTTCAAATTTGCTTCTCTCCTTGCTGAGTTTCCATCCGTTGCTTCTTGTCCTGCCTTCAGGCGCTTTGGAGAATAGCTTGACTGCCTCTTCTTTATGGCAGCCCCTGAGATACTGGAAGACTGCTATCCTGTCCCCCCTCGTCCTTCTCTTCATTAAACTAGACATCCCCAATTCCAGCAACCATTCCTTATATGTTTCAGCCTCCAGTCCCCTGATCATCTTTGTTGCTCTTCTCTGCACTCTTTCTAGAGTCTCAACATCTTTTTGACATCGCGGGGACCAAAACTGGATGCCGTATTCCAAGGCTGGCCTTACCAAGGCCTTGTAAAGTGGTAGTAACCCTTCGCCTGATCTTGATTCTATCCCTCTGTTGATGCAGCCCAGCACTGGGTTGGCCTTTTTGGCAGCTGCAGCCCACGGCTGGCTCCTATTTAAGGGATTGTCCACTAGGACTCCGAGGTCCCTCTCCCAGTTGCTACTATTGAGCAAGGAACCCCCTATACCAGACAGGTCAAACACAAGGCATCCGGGGGCCGGATGCAGCCCGTGAAGTGGTTTCATGTGGCCCGCAAAGCCATCCAGGAAACAAGTGAGGGACCACCCCCTGCCGCGTCGGCCCCGCCCCCTGGGTGCGCGCTGGGCAGGGGTCACCCTTTGCGAGGGATGAAGAAATGGACCGTGCCTTGGTGCTTGCCCCGGTCCCCCCACCCTCTTCTGCCAGAGACCCTCAGATCTGTCCCACTCCTGCCCAGGTCCCCACAGTTACCCTTGACGCGAACGATGTGGAGCTGGCCCCGCCCACCCAGTAGGCCCCGCCCACTCCATGCACACCCACCCAGTAGGCCGCACCCACCCGTGCCCCCCCAAGGGCAACCGCAATGCTTGTGCGGCCCTCCATGAAATTGAGTTTGACACACACCCCTCCACCTTACACTAAACCTGTGCATTTGGTTTTTCTTGCCGAAATGTAGAACCTAAATGTAGAATGGCTGGTCATCGGAGCAGGGGGGTTGGGCTGGATGACCTCCAGGGTCCCTTCCCAACTCTCTTCTCTTCCCAGCTCGCTCTTCACCCCACCCACCCCTCCTCCAAAGTCAAACAAACCACACACAGCCTCTTTCCTGAGCAAGGAGGAGATTTAATCGGAGCTTTGGTTGAAACAGAAGTGCCCTCCCAACTGAGTCCATGTCGGCCCATGGAAGGAAGGAAGGAAGGAAGGAAGGAAGGAAGGAAGGAAGGAAGGAAAGAAGGAAGGAAAAAAGGAAGGAAGGATTGAAGGAAGGAAGGAAGGAAGGAAAGAAGGAAAGGAAGGAAGGAAGGAAGGAAGGAAGGAAGGAAGGAAGGAAGGAAGGAAGGAAGGAAGGAAGGAAGGAAGGAAGGATGCCAGGCAGTTCTTCTGAAAGCAGAGATTCCGCTCAGGAAAACAGGAAAAGGTGAGAAAGAACCTCAAGGCTCTCCTTGCCTTGATGTTCTTCGGCACCAGCCGGAGCGAACGGGAGACATTGTCAAGATTCTGCGACTTATAATTCGTAATATTTCTCGTCTCGGCGGTTTCCTGGCCTGGTTGACCTCAACGGACCGACCGAGAAGTCTGTGCTTCTAAAGGGACAGGGGTGTAGGCTGGCAGCGAATTCGGCTGGGGAAGGGGCTAGTTGATATAGGGAGGGGGCAGGATCTTCCTTGGAAGAAACTCCTGTCGTCTGAAGGGAGGAAGTGGGTTCTCCGGAGAAGGAATCGGCTCAGGGTGACTCCGCCACCAATCTCGGACTTTGGGGTTCTTCGGAGATCTCCTGGCGTGGGCTGGGTTGCAGCTAAAAGGGGGGGAAATGCAGGGTTGTGGCCTTTGAAAGGGCTTCCCCCTTGGAGCAGAGGATCGACCAGAGAGGCTTTTCGGCGTCCGTTAGAGGAGACGACACGAGGAGACGCCACGCATGCGACGCATTTCTTTGAAGTGGTTTATGTCCGCCGTCAGCATGTCCTCCGTGTAGCAAGTCGCATCCCCGTTCTTGTACACGAGCTGATCGATCATCCGCATCAGTTCGGCCACCTGGAACACCCGTTCTATCCCTTTGGCCTTGTTGTTGAAGGCCAGGCAGCGGTGCCAACACAAGGCCACCAGTTCCCGAAGCGCGACGTCTCTCTGGGCTATGAATTCCTCCAACGTCTCCCCTTCCAGGTCCTCCTTGTGGGTGAACAAAAGGATCAGGTAATTCTTGCCTTTGCGACCGAAGACCTCTTTGACCAGCTGAAGCGTCTCCTTCTCCTCCTGGGGGGAGATACCGCCAAGACGCATGACCCACAGAATAGCGTGGGGACCCGGGGCACAAAACTTCATAGACTCCGTGAGCTCCACCACAGTTTGGAACCCTGGAACCCCAGGGTCGAAAAAGCCCGGCGTATCCACCACCACCACCTTCCGGCCATTCCACCGGGTCTCCTCCCTTTGGCTTATTGGTAACCAAAACCTCAGCCTAGACTCAAAGAGGTTGCTTCCCAGGATGGTGTTTCCCGTCGCGCTTTTCCCACTTCCGGTTTTGCCCACCAGGACGATCCTCTGATCAGGCCCTGCAATCCCAAAGGGGAGAAGAAACAAGACGGGGACCCGGTCAGCAGTGTACGGCCATTGCACCCTGTTCCCGCCCCTACCCCATCCCACCACCCTCCGGGCCCAAGACTTTACCTCGGAGGCTTCCAGCCATTTCCGGACCAGTCGCACAGCGCCAATCTCAGGGGTTGCTGCGTGAACGGCGAAACGGGATGAGCCCAAGGAGAGGCTGCCTCGCTCGGAGGTTCCCCCCTAGAAGACACAGGTGGGAATTGGGGGGGGCAAAGAGGGTCACCCCCTCCCCACGGCCCTTGAGGCCGAGTCGTCCTGTTCCCGAACCGGCTGGGGGACGCAGGAGACGGATACATCAGGGAGTTTGTACCCCTTCCTGGCCCCCTTTCCTGGATCCCCTTCCTGAACCCCCTTCCTGGATTCTTTTTCTGGACCCTCATCCTTGACCCCCTTTCTTGGGCCCTGTTCTGGCTCCCTTTCTGGATCCTTTTCTGGACCCCCTTCCTGGACCCTCTTCCCGGACCCCTTTCCAGGACTTGCTTCCCAGATCCTCTTTCTGGATCCCCTTCCTTGGGCTCCATTCTGGACCCCTTTTCTGGATTCCTTTCCTGGATCCCCTTCGTGGACTCCTTTTCTGGACCCTCATCCTTGACCCCCTTTCTTGGGCCCTGTTCCGACCCCTTTTTCTGGACCCTTTTCTAGACCCACTTCCTGGATCCTCTTCCTGAACCCCTTTCTTGAGCCCCATTCTGGGCCCCTTTTCTGGACCCTCATCCTTGACCCCCCCCCTTTCTTGGGCCCGGTTCTGGGTCCCTTTTCTGGATCCCCTTCCTGGATCCACTTCCTGGACTCTCTTCCTGGAGCCCTTTCCTTGACCCTTTTCTAGACTTCCTGGACCTCCGCCTCCAGGAGTGTTCTCCCCTCTCTCACAATACAGTGATTCCCCAGGAAGTCCTCGTCTTACAACAGTTCCTTTCGTGACCGTGGCCTCAAACGTCATCAAACTGGGCAACCTCCCTTAACCAATTTCTCCCTTAGCAACATAAGTTTGGGGCTCCGGGAAGCCGAGGACCCCCCGTCCTTCTTGCCAAGAGCAGCCCTGTCGAGAGTTTGGGGACGGGGACGCCTTCCTCCGGCGTCCCGCGCAGACCCCCAACGGCGGCAGAAGGGCGGCTGGAGAAGACAGGCAGAACCGCAGCTCCCCCACGGGGCCGAATGGGGGAACGGCACACACACACACACACACACACACACACACACACACCACACACACACACACACACACAACGCAAACCACACTCACACACACACACAACACACACACAACTACACACACACCACAAACACACAACACACACCACGCTCACACCACACTCAAACAACACACACACACCACACTCACACCACACTCAAACAACACACACACACACCACACAGACACAACACACACAACCACACACACACAAACAGACAACACACACCACACTCACACCACACTCAAAAAACACACACACACACCACACAGACACCACACACACACACACACACAACGCAAACCACACTCACACACACACACAACACACACACAACTACACACACACCACAAACACACAACACACACCACGCTCACACCACACTCATACAACACACACACACACCACACTCACACCACACTCAAACACACACACACACCACACTCACACAACACACAACACAGCCCGCACTCACACACAAACACACACAACACACACACAACCACACACATACCACAAACACACAACACACACCACACTCAAACAACACACACACACCCCACACATACATGACACACATACACACACAACACACACACAACGTACACAACACACACACACAAAGCACACCACACTCACACCACACTCAAACACACACACACCACACTCAAACAACACACACACACACCACACAGACACAACACACAGACACACACAACACACTCACACACACACAACACACACAACCACACACACACAAACAGACAACACACACCACACTCACACCACACTCAAACAGCACACACACACACCACACATACACGACACACAAACACACACAACATACTCACACAACACACACAAATACAACAGACAAATACACACACACACACACACACACCCCTCTCCCCGGAGAGGCTTTCAGGGATGGAGGAAGAAGAGGGAAGAGGAAGATTCCACTTTGGACGCTGCAACCGGATCCTGCAGGAAGGACAGCCCCCCCTCGCCCCCCTCCGCTTCTTGCCACCCCTCCCCCGAATAGACAGCACAGCCCGACCCCCCCCTCCAGGAGGGCCAGAATTGGGAATCTCACTGGGAAAGTTCCAAGGGGAGGGGGGAGATGGGAGTGGGGGTTCTGGGGGAGGGGGGTTGGAAGCTGGGGTCCCCTCCGTGCTCTCCATTCCGGGTCTCCCCTTTTTTTTGGCTGTCTGGACAGGACCCGGCAGAAACTTCAGAGAAGGAGCAAGACCCCTCCCCAAATTATGAGGAATAGCCCCCCTCCCCCCATACTAGAATAGTAGAGAGAATAGAATAGAATAGAATAGAATAGAATAGAATAGAATAGAATAGAATAGAATATGGAATAGGAATAGGAATAGGAATAGGAGAGGATAAAATAGAATAGAATAATATAGAATAAGAATTAGAATAGAATAGAATAGAATAATGGAATGAAGTAGAAGAATAGAATAGAATAGAATAGAATAGAATAGAATAGAATAGAATAGAATAGAATAGAATACAGAATATAGAATAGAATATAGAATAGAAAATAGAATAAAAAATAGAATAGAATAGAAAATAGAAAATAGAATAGAATATAGAATAGAAAATAGAATAAAGATAGAACAGAAATAGAATACAATCAAGAATAGAATACAAAATAGAATAGAATAGAATATAGAATACAATATTTAATATTTAATATAGAATATAGAATAGAATACAATAGAATATGCAATATGCAATATAGAATATAGAATAGAATACAATAGAATATTGAATATAGAATATAGAATAGAAAATAGAATAAAAATAGAACAAAAATAGAATAGAATCTAGAATAGAATAGAATACAGAATATAGAATAGAAAATAGAATAGAATAGAATAGAATAGAGTAGAAAATAGAATAGAATAGAATATAGAATAGAATATAGAATATAGAATATAGAATATAGAATATTTAATATAGAATATAGAATAGAATAGAATAGAATAGAATAGGTGTTTCTGTGCCCCACTCCTTGCGAAGTCCCCCCCCTTTCCCTCCCCTAACACGAGGGTCTCAGCTCTCCCACCCACCCGTTGGGGGGCTCTCCCAGAAACGAGGAACGACTTGATGCCCAGAAACAGCCCTTGCCCTCACCCAGGTCCACTTCTCCTGCCCCAGCCAGGCCCACTCTGGGGAGCGGGGGGGGGTCTCACCTGGACAGAGGGATCAGGGATCTCCGTTGGCAGCTAGATCGGCTGCTCTCCCCTCTCGGCCGGATCTCCTCGCCCTTTGAACGGCCGGTGGATCTTTACGACAGGAGCCAGCAAAAAAAAAAAAACCTGGACTACTTAACTGTAGTAATCAGTCCTTAGTCATTGAAGGGTGCAAAGAAATGGCCGCCCGCTCGGAGCCTTTATTTGTTTTTATAGAGTTTTACAAATAGCAAAAGATACTGCATGGCAATAGCATTTCATTGGCTAAAATCCTTTACCGATCCTCAAGAGTAAAAAGCTAGAGGCCAGAAACAGGGAATAGTTAGTAGAATCTTGTTGATGTGAGCTAGCTCTTATCAGACAAGGTCAGAGCTGCACACTTTCACATCGCCATGGTGATGTGAAGGAATGAGATAGATGCAGGAAGGAGGGGCACCCAGGCTTTGGAGGGGCAATGTTCTGCACACGACCTTTGCCTGTCTCTCACCTCTACATCTCACTCTTTTTTGTTTTGTTAGACGAAATATCGCCGGAAGGGGGGTTAATAAAAGGATTATAATCAGGAAAGGAGCATCCTTGCAGTTGTTAATATAGGGCCAAAACATGACCCTGAGGCAATGTGAGAGAGGATTTACTGGGATTTAAAGCTCTAATACATATATTGCAAAATGAAAGAATACATTACATAAACAGCACCCACAAAGATCCTAAAGTACCAATTTTCAAATCAGAAGCCAAAGTGTGTAAAATATAAATCTGGTGCTGGATGGTTCATGAATTATCAGAAATATTGAAACAATACATTTCCTCAAAACGTTTACAACCCAGATGCTGGTGCAGAAGCAAATAATCAATTGCAGCATGATTTTGCAAAATAGCTTTTCTCAAATTTTGCAGCTCATGGTTGATTGCTGAAATAGTTGAAGAAGTAGTATTAATTGTTTTTGCCAAATTTCATGTAATAGCATTAAAGTTGAGGTGAGCACGAACAGCAAGTCCTGGCACGCCCACTAGAGATATAGCCAATGCTACAAAGTAAGGTTGTCTCAGAGTCACAAGTGTTGTCTAGCGTAACACCACGTGGAGAATGGTTCATGTGAACTTGTTGTTTGGAAAGCAAAACAGGAATCAGCTAGCTGAGGCAACATTGCGCTTCACTAATATTAGCAGGAATATAATTTAAAGTTTCTTGACCACATAAAAAACCCTCCTTGCAGTAGCCAAGCATGTCCAAAATGAAAGGAAGTCTCTATTGAAGCTGTGCAATTTAAAGCAGGTGAGCCAATGCGACGACAGTGAGGTTTTTAAAGCAATAACCTCCCAGAGTAAGTGAAGTTTTGAATTACTGCAGAAGGGGTGCAAACAAAGACTAAACATGTAGAAAGCAAATTTTCCATGTTATACATTACAGGTAAACAAAAGAAGTCATTTTGAGTGATCTTAGATTTGGCTTCATTCGTTGTTCGAATGATTGTTTGAGTGGGAGGACAGTTACCGTTGTCAAAGGGCAGATGTTAACGATCAGACATAAACAAATGATGGATAAGAAATTTGCAGTTAAGACCGCAAAAATGGCAGCGCACAGGTTCTCGGGGATCAAGTTCTTTACATCTCCCCACGTCACTGGCTGCCTGGCATGTCAGGATTGGATTACTTGCTGTGCCATCTGTAGAGTCACCCTTGCCATTTCTGGGACTGGGTCCAGGGACTGGTGCCATGACATCCCTGGCTGGGTGATCACAACGCGCTGGAATCCGCAAAGGTCCTGTTGGAGCAAGCACAGCAGCGTAGCCCCGCCCCCAAGTGATCAGAGGGACTGGTCCCAACCATGCTTTGTCTGGTAATGCCCGATAATATACCAGAGGTGGAGGCAAGTTTGTTTTCTGTTAAAAGTGTCTCTGATAAGCAGTCAAATTTGGAATGGAAATATTCAATTGGTGTAATGTAAATAATACTTTTTGAACCTGTTGTATTACCCACGACAAATTGGGTATCCTAGATAATCCGTCCTTTTTTATTTGTTTGTGAAGGCAGTCCTTGAAAGACCGATTAACACGTTCCACGATAGCTTGACCCGTGGAATTATAGAGGAGACCATGAGTAAAAACAATTTTCAGGTTGTATAAAATTGTAAAAAGGCCACTGAAAAGTAGGCTGGCCCATTGTCAGTTTTTAGGGAAGAGGGTTTACCCAGGGTTGAAACAGCCAAAAAAAGAGATGAAAAATAACATGTGAAGCTGTTTCCCCTCGTAGAGGTGGGGGAAATTGTTCCTAAATACCTATTTATGAATATACATTTCTAGGAAGCCAAAAAGAGAGAGCATGGATAACGTCCATTTGTCATAGTTGATTAGAGGCAAAACCACATAACAGACATAAAAAAGACATACAAAAAAAAATTAGGCCCAGGAAGGGAGGAATGATTGTATATATGAGAAACAAAATTATAAATGCTTTCAGTTCTGGAGCAGCTGCTGCAAACTTAAAAACAAAGTCATAAAATTGGGGTCAATCCTGGGTGTGATGTAAGCACCTGAAGAAGTAAAAGTAAGTTGGCACAAATAATGAGAGTCAGAAATTAAATTAAAAGACTGTTGAGAAAAGATTTGAAAAGCTAAAATAATTCTGAGCATTGTGATAAGGGTTGCATTGCAGTATAGGACACTTTCCAGGTATGATCATCCTTGTAAGCAATTGCTCCTCTCGTTCACCCTCCCTCAGAAAAAGCAATAACTTGTGGCAAGGGAGAAAGAGGAAGAAAGCAGTGGCTGGACTGGAAAGGAAAAAGTCATTAAACAAGCAAGTTAAAGATCATTTTAGGCAAATGATATGAAATACAGCCTATATAGTCAGTTAAAGCACATTAAAGAGGTAAGTTATTTTTGAAAACAATATTAATTAATCAGTTCCTTTTCCATGGCAAGCTCTTGTGCATCCTAAGGTTATCATTTTAGCAACCACCTGGATAAAAAATAAAACATTTTGGGATGGGATGTGGGATAAGTAAATATTATTCAATTCAATATACTTTCTGCACTTCTATTACAGTTAATACTCCACTAGGTAATTTACTAGTAGGAAAAATCAAAAGTGTGGAATTCTGTCCACAAATTGAGTATTCATGATGTCATCAATTTGTGCAACTATATTTTTTTCTGGGACTTATTGCAATCCTAAATCATTTTATATTTTCTGAAAGCCAATTAAATTGTATCTTTGGTGCTTCAGTTTAAGCAAAGCCCATTCAGATGGAAACAATTTTTATATAAATAGGTTAAACATGTATAAATCTATAACAAAGTAATTCAGTTAGTTCTTTTGGTTGTTGGATATTAAAAAATATTGTCCAACATTTACTGTTTCTCTTTGGAGTAAAAAATTTATTTGCCGAAACTGCATAGGTGAATGTCAAGTTTCAGATTCACTCCACTCTTCTCAGATTACAATTCCAAGCAGAGGAAAAAAAGTTTTAAGCGAACAGTTCCCCCCCCCCTCCTTCCTGTCTCTGGCTCTTTAAGCAACGCAGCCAGCCGAAAGAGAGGGGGGGGGGAGAAATCTCACCACCAAAAACTAGTTTCATCTCCTTCATATGCATTTTTCAATAAATTCTCTCATACATTCTCCATGAAATTCTTCTCCTACAAATATTTACTATTATTTTCACAGTTAAGGAGAAAATGGGTGGGTTTTGAAGGCTAACACACACTTCAACAAATTAACTCATTCAGTTCCATACTGACTGTTTGCATAAAACCATTCCACATGCAATTATTTCATTTCTTACTTTCTCCAGGCAAACCGTATATTCTTAGCAAGGCCTTTTTGTATTGTTGTTATCAGAGAGGGCTTTGAGCCTCTTCCAAGTCTTGGAATAACACAGAACAACCCAGACGTATATACACAAATACTGTTACAACAACATTTATTTGGACATATAACTTGTCCTGCAAGAAGCGTGAAAAAGGACAAGGTGATTTCAACCAAAAAGTGGTTTTGAGGGCCCTAATCATCTCCCATTTTTCTCACCATTCCAAGCCCAAGCATAATGTTCTGAGTGGCCACACACACACACACACACAACACAAAACACAACAGGGTTAAACTTAACATTGCAGAATTTCAAAGCATTCCGACTGCTCTGAGGGAAGTACATTTTAATTTATGTCTCAACTAATCAGCACAGAATTAGCCTCTTCAGAAGAAGCTGAAAATCCAATTAAAGATGTTTTTAGGAGAAATAAATTTTACTTAGTTGCAAGCAGAAGGGGGCTGATAGTTAATTGCCACCCTTCTGAAGTATTTGGGTCCATTTTTTTCTTCCTTGCCTGACAGGACTGAACACTATTAGATGTTTATACTGAAGCCCAAGGTTCAAGATGTAATTTATGCTCTATCTTTTAGCCTAAGCGTCCTATTCTCAGGATTCAAAGAACACTGTTTTCCTATCTCCCCAATCAGATTCCTTATTTCCATTTCAAGCATTGCCAGGCCTGACTTCTGTAGCAAGAGCTTTTGTACGTGCTTTTGCTGAGGGTGAGATAATTTACAGCCCATACTTACTCACTGAGGGGTCTCGTTAAGACGAAATGCACCTAGGGGTCTGTTCCAGACGATGGTAAGTATGTTGGCAGCTGCTTCTTCCCGTAGGGGTCCCAAAACAAAATGTCCCTGCTGAGGGCGCCAGCTGTAGTAATCAGTCCTTAGTCATTGAAGGGTGCAAAGAAATGGCCGCCCGCTCGGAGCCTTTATTTGTTTTTATAGAGTTTTACAAATAGCAAAAGATACTGCATGGCAATAGCATTTCATTGGCTAAAATCCTTTACCAATCCTCAAGAGTAAAAAGCTAGAGGCCATAAACAGGGAAACTTGTTGTTCACCATCCAGCCTTATCAAACTGGCAGGGTCACACAGACCTGCGCACTTTCACGTCACTATGGTGATGTGAAGGAATGAGATAGATGCAGAAAGGAGGGGCACCCAGGCTTTGGAGGGGCAGTGTTCTGCACACAACCTTTGCCTGTCTCTCACCTCTACACAGTCACTTCTTCAAAACTTCCAGTGTTGGAGCATCCACCGCTGCTGGAGGCAGGTTGTTCCACTGGTCAATTGTTCTCACTGTCAGGAAGTTTCTCCTTAGTTCTAGGTTGCTTCTCTCCTTGCTTAGTTTCCATCCGTTGCTTCTTGTCCTGCCTTCAGGTGCTTTTGAGAATAGCTTGACTCCCTCTTCTTTGGGGCAGCCCGCGAGATATTGGAACATGGCTATCCTGTTCCCCCCTTGTCCTTCTCTTCATTAAACTAGAGATACCCAATTCCAGCAGCCGTTCCTTATATGCTTTACCCTCCAGTCCTCTGATCATCTCTGTTGCTCTTTTGTGCACTCTTCCTAGAGTCTCAGCAACTTTTTGACATCGCGGGGACCAAAACTGGATTCCGTATTCCAAGGCTGGCCTTACCAAGGCCTTGTAAAGTGGTAGTAACCCTTCACCTGATCTTGATTCTATCCCTCTGTTGAGGCAGCCCAGCACTGGGTTGGCCTTTCTGGCAGCTGCAGCACACGGCTGGCTCATATTTAAATGACTGTGCACTAGGACTCCGAGGTCCCTCTCCCAGTTGCTACTATTGAGCAAGGAACCCCCTATACCAGACATGTCAAACACGAGGCCCGGGGGGCCAGATGCGGCCCGCGAAGTTGTTTCATGTGGCCTGCTAAGCCATCCCGGAAACAAGCAAGGGACCTCCCCCCCGCCACGTCGGCCCTGCCCCCTGGGTGCACGCTGGGCAGGGGTCACCCTTTGCGAGGGATGAAGAAATAGACCGTGCCTTGGCGCTTGCCCCAGACCCCCCACCCTCTTCTGCCAGAGACCCTCAGATCTGTCCCACTCCTGCCCAGGCCCCCCACAGGCACCCTTGACGTGAACAATGTGGAGCTGGCCCCGCCCACCCAGCAGGCCACGCCCACTCCATCCACGCCCACCCAGTAGGCTGCACCCCCCCCCAAGGGCAACCGCAATGCTTGTGCGGCCCTCCATGAAATTGAGTTTGACCTCCCCCCTGCCCTACACTATACCTGTGCATTTGGTTTTTCTTGCCGAAATGTAGAACCTAAATGTAGAATGGCTGGTCATCGGAGCAGGGGGGTTGGGCTGGATGACCTCCAGGGTCCCTTCCCAACTCTCTTCTCTTCCCAGCTCGCTCTTCACCCCACCCACCCCTCCTCCAAAGTCAAACAAACACTCTGTAAGGACCCACCCCACTTTGTCATCTTAAGAGACATAACTCATTGGATAATTCTTCCACGCAGGAATCCTTTATTAAGAGAAAAATGGTTCAGGCATGCTAGACAGGTGACTTGGGGTTCAAAGCTTCTTCCATTCAAGCTTTTTTAAGGGGTTGCCCCGTAGGTCTCACCCAATTCACCCCCGTCCAGTGTGATAGTTTCCAGATCACAGTTCGCATCACCCCCCTTTTTTTTTTCCCTTTTTCTTTTTTTTTTTTTTTCTTTGATCAAGGCAAGTATCTCCAGAACGCTTGTTATGAATAATGTTTCTCCTAGTGTTTAACGGCTTTTGATGTTATAAACTATAAACACACATTCAGGCATTCTAGCTCTTTGAAGTGTAACTGAAGTGAAGTGAGGGCCATAAGCCCCTTTGTGTCTCCCCCTTGCTCTCTCCTCTTATGCGAACATCAAAGAAGCAGAAGTTGGGAGTTTCTATATTTGATAATTAAAGATGAAATATGATTGGATTCTGACATCCGGCCCCTCTTAAAAATAAGAGAGATCCACCTGAAAGAAAACACAAGTATAAAATTTAGTTAGGCTTGTTAGGATACTCTGTGTGAAACTTCTTCAAGCCTCGGGGCTCTGACATGACGTTTATGGACCCACTCATTTTGTGAGGGAGGGAGGTGTTTCCAGGCAACTAGGTACTGAGTTGCTCCATGATATCTCCTAGAGTCAAGGACTTCCTTTATTTCGAAGTGTTGTTCACCCTCCACCATGATTGGAGGTGGTGGGGGGGGTTTGGCCGTAGAGGGGACTGATGCTCTCTTTTCAGCAAGCTGCAATGAAAAATTGGGTGTATTTGCCTGAGATTTTTGGGTAATTCTAATTCTACTGTTACTGGATTTATTATTCTTTTAATTGGAAAAGGTCCTATATATTTTGGTCCAAGTTTTTTACAGGGCTGTAGGGACTTTAGGTATTTTGTAGATAAGTACACCATTTCTCCTATAATGAATGGTGTAGGCTCAACCCTTTTGTTATCGGCTTGTGTTTTATATGCCTGCCTAGCTTCATCTAGTGCTTTTCTGACTATTGGCCAGGTGTTTTGTAATTTCTCCATCCATTCTTTCAGCGAGGGGATCGTTGGTTCGTTGGGGGTTAATTCTGGCATGGGGTTGAAACTTTGACCGGTGGCTATTTGAAAAGGAGTGTAACCTGTGCTGGAGTGGACTGCATTATTGTAGGCAACTTCTGCAAAAGGGAGTAAGTCCGCCCACTCGGTCTGCTAGAAACTAAGAAAACATCTTAAATATTGCTTAAGTACGGAGTTCATATTTTCAGCCCCCCCCCATTTCCTTGTGGGTGGTGGCTAGATGTCAGTCCCTGAGTGGTTCCTAAGAGGGATAAAAATTCCTTCCAAAATGCAGACGTAAATTGCACCCCCCTGTCAGAGATGATGCGTTGGGGTGTCCCATGCAATCTGTAAAAGTGCTGGATGAAAGGTTTTGCTAAGGCTTTTGCAGTGGGAATCTTTGGCAAGGATAAAGTTGCACCTGTTTGGAAAACTAGTTCCGTGACCGTGTCCAGGTACACAGTATTCCCATTGCTTTCTGTCAATTCCACTATAAAATCCATGGCTATTTCTCTCCAGGGGGCTGAGGGACTTGCCACTGTTTGCAATAGTCCTGGCACTTTCCCTTGCAACCTCTTTGCCGTGGCACATTTTGGACAACTGGCTATATAACTTTCAATGTCCTTTTTCATGATGGCCACCAAAATTGCCGTTTAATTAAATGTAAAGTTTTTACAAATCCAAAATGCCCTGCTGATTTTGTGTCATGGCAAAGGTGCATGAAAGTTACTCTTTGAGTTGTTGGTATATATAACTTTTCCCCTACCCAAGGCAACCCGTGTCTCATTGTGCACACATTTTTGTTTTTCTGGAACCATTCATCTGTTTCCAAGCTTTTTCTGAATTCAATCCCAGTTTGGCTGTCCAGTTGTGGTTTTATTTTGGCTTGGGTTATTGTGGTTACTGGTGCTGCCAGTTGTGACTCTGCCATTATTGGTCTAGAGTCTGTGGTTCGTGCGCTGTTATATTGGGGCATGCGAGATAGAGCATCTGCCAGGAATTTCTTTCTTCCTGGTAAATGTTTGAGCTTAAATTGGAATTGGTGAAAATGCTGGGACCAGCGGGCTTGTTTGGATTGTGATGTTTTCCTGGAAGTTTTCAGGCTTCTAAATTTTTGTGATGCGAGTCCCACACCTGGAAGGGGATTTTTGTTTGCCTTGCGCAGGGATACCTGTCGCCACGTGAGTATTCCACAACGTGATCCATAAGCTCCTTCGTCTCCATATCGGGCCGCGCTGGTTCTGTTTCGCGTGTGAGTTTCTGATGTATACATGCACAGGGTTGCAATACTGCATCATCATTTCCTTGTAATAGAACAGCCCCCACTGCCACATCACTTGCATCTGCCTGTATTACGAAGGGTTTGTCCATGTCTGGGTTCCTTAGTACTGGTTCGGCAGAAAAAAGTCTCTTTAGTCTCTCAAACGCTGCTTTGCACTCCATTGTCCATGTTAGTGGCTGGCTAGGTTTTACTGAGGATGCTCCCTTCGTTTTTAGCAAGTTAGTGAGGGGCAAGGCTATCTGGGCAAATGAAGGGATGAATTGGCGGTAAAAGTTTGCAAAGGCCCGTAGGAAACTTTAGTAGTGTGCTTTCTTGTGTGCTGGGTGGTGCCCAATTGTAGTACTGGGGGGGTGGGGGGCTTTGACCTTGCTCCGGGTCATTTCAATGCCTGTGGGGATATGGCGATAGCCTAGGTAGTCTATCCTTTCCTGGTGGAATTCGCATTTTGAGATGGTTTGCATATAGTGAGCGGCCCTGCGCAGCTGTCTTTAAAACCCGCTCTTGACAAGTTTTGACTGTTCTTCTTTTGTTTCAGTAAATGATAGAATGTCGTCCTAAGGAAACAAGGACCCCCCTTAACAGGTGCTCCCTTAGACCGTCAATTGATTAGTTGGCATAAGACTGGTCAGGGCCCCTTAGTAATCCAAATGGCAAGACTTTGAATTGCTCATTAGCACCGGCCCTCATGGGGCAGTTCGAATGCAGTCTTCCAGTCGTCCCCTTCCTTAATTCTCACACGATAGTAAGCTTCCCTTAGGTCTAGTTTAGAAAAAAATTTTCCTTTCGATAGGTGTGACAGCATGTCTTTCATGAGGGGTAGAGGGTATAGGTTGCTTTCACTGATTGTATTCAGGGCCCTATAATCCACGCATAAACGTAAGGAGCCATCCTTCTTCTCTCTAAAAAGGACCTGGGCAGCCACTTTAGGCTTGGCTGGCTCAATGAAACCTCTCTCCAGGTTTTTTTTTATAAATCTTTCCATTTCCTTTCCTTCCTCCTTTGGGCTCATGAGTATAATCTTGTGGCTTGTTCGGGTTTGTTTGCCGCCGGGCTTGTACAATATTCTAATGGTACAGTCCTGTGGGTCGTGGGGGGGAAGCTCATTCGCCCTCTCCTCACTGAAGACTTCAGCAAGGTCCCTATATTCCTCTGGTATTTCTGTTAATCTTTTTTCCTCTCCTATTGATGCTTTTTCTATTCTTGATTCTGGTAGCCTCTCTTGGGGTTTTAAGTCCATAGGGTCCCCCTTCGGGAATTTGATTTCTGTCGTCCTCCAATTTACCCAGGGTTCCATTTTTTCAACCATTCCATCCCTAGAATCATTGGGCATTCCATACCTGGGTCACCACAAACGTTATGTCCTCTTCATGGTTGCCCAGGGAGAGGTGTATTGGTAGAGTGGCTAGGGTAGCTGGCACCCCCCCTGCTATGATCGCGATCTAGCTGGCCAAATGCGATGGGTTTTGTCCAGTCTCCTGGATGGGATGCCCAGATTCCCCACTAGTGTTTGGGCTATGAGTCAGCGGGTGCAGCCAGAGTCTATTAGGCTTTCACCTTCACAGCTTCGAGGCATGGGGGTGCTTATATATAGTCACTGTTTTGAAGATGTGGTGTTGATGCATTCCACTTACAGGGTGTCGACCTCCGGCGTGTCATCTAGGCATCACCGGGCCCTGTGGTGTAGGCTGGAGTCCTTTCCCCTGGGAGGCAGGAGGTGGGGGTTTCTGCAATTTCATCATTCTCATGGCCGTTTCGTTTGGTCTTGCTGAAGACTGTTCCTCCGGTTTGTTTGATTTGGGGATCTGTCTGGGTGTGCTGGGGGGGCCGTTGAGGCGGGCATTCTACCGTGCTTCGATGCCCTTCTCTTCCGCACTTGAAACACCCCATTTGCTTCTTGGCTGTGTCCGATGATTTCACCGGTTGGTGTGTCAGCTCAGTCGGGGGGCGGCTCCATTGTTTTCTTCGGTGGTGCCTCTTCAATGTGTCGATCTCTGCTTCCTCTGCCAAGACGTACCATTCCTCAAGTCGATGTGGGTCCCCTCGGGGCAGGCAAGCATCATATAGATCATAGTTTATTCCGTCTTTGAAATGGCCAAGGAGGATGTCTTCTGGCCAATTCAGTTTGCTGGCAATGGCCCGGAATTCTTGTGTATACTCGGCTACTGGGCGTTTGCCTTGCCTCATCGTTGTTATTCTTTCACGGGCTTTGCGATCAGCCAAGGGGTTTTCAAATCGTCTTCTCAAAGA